>NC_092209.1:69128113-69223673 GCF_043381705.1 Parasteatoda tepidariorum
GATAGTAACGCATATTAATATATAAGCTTAATTTTTGTAAGAATAGTGGTGATCAAAATCATTTAAAAATTAAATTTATAAAAGAAAAAATAGTATATATTTACTACCACTTTAAATATGAAAATAAAATCTCCCGCAAAATCCGGGAGAGTTGGCAGGTATGCATATGTATGCTATATATATACAGAGATGCCAGCTTGCACCGGACAGCAAACATATATTTTAAAGTGGTAGTTTATCAATCGTGATTCCTGGTTTAATAAATTCAATTCAGTAAATTTTTATCCACCACTATTTCTAAATAATTCGTAGGCTTATATAATTCACCACTTTTATGTAATTATGTCATGCTATACCTCTTAAAAAGCAAGCTAAAATAGTCAAATATTTTTAAAATTTACTTTGTAGTTATTTACCGTTTTTTTTTAATTATTTTGGCGTGTCCGGAGCAGTTGGCATCTCTGGATTTTGTGAATTCTCATTCAGTTGTAAATATATAAATGATAATTTTTTTGGTTTTGTAAATATATTATGTTATTCTTATGTTATACTGACTTTTCTCGTATTCGTACCTGTATTTTATCAATTCTTTTCTGGATCCTTTTGTTTTGTATATATCTTTCATATAAGTTTACTTTTACCCCCGATTGCATACTTCCGTTGCCGTTGGCAAATATTTTCAGATAGAGAGGCAAATGCCGCAAGGCAGGTACCTCGCTCAATACCCTCTCAATGAAGTATTAGTCCTCTATTGTGGTGGAGCATTTAAAATGTTGGCAAAATAACCAAATCAGTTTCTGATTGTGTCTACTACTTGATTAAGTATTTTGCACTAAGTATGGTAGTCAGCAGCAGTGCTATAAGTACTGTGACACACTGAGTGGTTTTATTTTGAAGAGCTAAGTGTATATACCTGGTTATTGATCTTTTCAGAGTGGGTATAGTTTCCACACAACTACATGTAAATGATTCAAAAGTGTTTTAATTTAAAATTTCACGAATGTTTTACATTGCAAAAAAATATAAGGATGCAACTTATATTTAAAGAAATTATGAGATGAGATGTGCATCCAATATTAAAAAAAAAAGCCCCTTTCTTAAGATATTAAAATGAAACTGCAGCTAAAACAAGAAACTGTCATTTACATTGTCAGACAATGCAGGTTATCGCCTCGGAGCTTTAAATTAACTGTTAGATAAAAAGAATTGTAAAATTACTACTTTCCCTTAACAAAAACTAATAAAAGGCTTATTTAATACGAAAAGGGAGTTAAAAAAATCCAAAACTTCATTTCACCAGAGAAAGTAGGGATTATAATATCAAGTTTCTTATTTTTACTCTTCTTTCAGAAAAAGCATATAAAAAAAGGGAATTCAATAAGGGGAAAAAAGAACTCTACTCATACTATTTTTACGAAGAACATAATATTTTGTAATCTTTGCTTTTCGTTTTTTAAATGCAGCTCAAGTGCTTGAAAGCATATACCGAGGAAGTCTATTTTTCAATAAGTGTCAGTTTCCCAGCATCTTTTCACAGAATTTTTTCTCCGAGTTTTATAGGATCTAAGAGTTTGCATTTCAACTTCTATTTGTCTTCATCTATGTTTGAAGTCTGTTATGAAACTTTTTAAGTACCAAGAAACCGAAAAAAAGTAATATTTTCAAGTAACTTTTTCGCTATTCTAGAAATTGTTTAGTAGTAAAAAATATTTTATTTTATTCACCAATAGAAACGATGGGCGCAACATTTAAATGATATTTGTTAAGGTCATATTGCCTGTAATAAATAAAACATTTTTCTCATTAAATTGCGTATACGGTTCGTAAAATTCGACGTCTTTTTTTTTTTTTGCTTTTTCTTTGCTGTTATAAATCCACAGATGCCAACTTGATATGCTTTGTAAAAAAAAGTATTTTTTAGTGGTAGATTAATTTGAGTTATTTTTAATTTGGTAATTTTCATTTTAAATTTTTTCACCAATACACATCAAAAATTCGAAAAATCACATGGAATGCAACTTCACATTGGAACTTATGTGTGGTGATACTTTTAAAGAGTGAGCACAATTATACCAGGGATTCCAACTGCTCCGCTTTTTGGAAAAGTTTTAATAAATTGGTAGCGAATTATATAGTTAAACTTGAAGAATAAGGATAATTAGACCTACTTTTTAAAAGAGTAACTTTGAGATGAATGCTATACTTGCTTTATTTAACTAAAACTGGGCTCCTGGGCCGCGCAGCGGCCCATATCACATACATCATGAAATTATAAAATACATTGGTTTAAAAACATATTGGGTTTAGCGACCTTGTGGTAGCTATGTAAGAATAAAAATGCATTATTTAATAAATTTAAAATTGGAGGTTGAAGTTCACAAAATTACAGTATTTCTTATCAATTTACGAATCTGTTGAAAAGGTGCTTATATATTTCTTAAGATAAATTTTAAGAGTTTTTTAGAGTTCAAATGAAAGTTCAGATTTTTGGTTTTGTTGGAGCTGTTTTTTAATCAGTTCTGGACTATGGTTAATATTCTGGTGAAGATTCACATATGATACGATGATACACAGGTGGTGAATACACTGATCGATGATTCTCTTCTCGATGATTCACTGTGGATTCTCTGTGATATGCTCCGGATGATTCAGATGGTGTTTAGCAAAAGTGAGTGAAGATACTGCTGTAAGNTGTGGGACTGCAGGTGGGTGTGCTATCCACCACACCATGGCACTGTACTACTATTTGTGTTGGTAGTGATGATAGGATGCGTCGGATGAGAAATGTGCTGCTATAGGTCTGTATTGTCGGTCTTTTTTGTGCTTTACAATCTACTGCTTGGTTGTAGAAATCTGCATTCAGCTTGTGGATATGTTCAGAGAGAAGAGGAATTTTGAGATCCTTATGTATGTTTGCCTTTCGAATAAACCATCTGGCTCGGGTGACTTTTCTTAACATTTTATTCTGACCTGAAATGAATGCAACAAAGATGCATTTCATATGATACTTTGAATTTTCGGTATGTAGTGGTGGAAAAATAATTGAAACTGAAAAAGACTGAACTAGAAATAAATTAAATTTCGTTACCACTAGAAATTTTTTTTTTACGAAGAATGGAAACTAATGGATGGAATGGAAAAAATGATACAAGTTTTTCTTGTAAGGAAGAAAAATATGCTTAGGCCAATAACATAGTGCCAACTGTTTCGAATATGTCGAAATATTTTTGAAAAATGTGGAAAAGTAAAAACCAAAATTTGCAAATTTTCGGTTGAGTTTGCCAACTTTTTAAAAGGTTCAACACGGCTTTTCTGCAACATAATGACGTTTCACATAAACCTTTGAATTATTTAGAAGTAGTGGTGGGTAAAAACCCGAATTAACTATGCCAAAAATCATACAGTCAAGGACTACCACAGGAAAATATTCATGTGCAGTTCGAATATCACCTCCTACATCTGATAGCCTCCACACGCTTACCTATAAGCATACCTGCCAACTTTTAGTCCCTTCCATTATGATTTTTTCCAGTGGTATTAAAATGGAATAAAAATTTAAATTTTAAGCCAGAAAATACGTTGCATTTGAAAAAGCTTAAGCTGACAACCATGACAGCAACGCATATCAATATATATGCTTAATTTTTTTAAGTATAGTGGTGATCAAAATCATTTAAAAATTAAGTTTATAAAAGAAAAAAAAGTATATATTTACTATCACTTTAAATATAAAAATAAAATTTTACGCTAAATGCGTAAAAGTTGGNCAAATTCTATTTTAAAAGTACTTGAGAGAAATTTATCATATATATTTGAGAATTGAATCTGTAGTGGTTGACAAGTAAATAAAACAAACCAATTATATTCTTAAATTAAACAAATTTTTAGACATATATTTGCTACCACTTTCTAATTTTTAATAGATTTCATATTAAATAGTTCTTTCTCTGATTGGTTTAACTTCAAAGAGGTCTGATAAGACTATCTACTTAAAACTGTGTGGATGCCTTAAGTTATACTAGAGCTGCCAACTTTCTGTGCTTTTTGGTAAATTTTAATCCAATGGTCGCTAAGTTTATGTTTTGAAATATTATTCTTTGCTTTGTAAATTTTATTTAAAGTTGTTTTTCATACCACTACATGTGTCTTACACGCTCGGATGAAACATCATTTAGATCTCTAAAGACAAGGCTTATAAAATGTAAAAAGCTTTAGTTTTTAATCGTGTACCACTCTATAAGTTGTTTTGAAGAGAAAAGAGCGTTGTAGTTAGCAGCTTGTTATAATGACTAAATCCAAACCAACGTTACTTGCACTTTTTCTTCAAATTCGCTAACAAGTCCCTTTAAACGGCTTAAAAACTCTTCTTAATTTTGTTATTAACATGATCACTTTTGGCAGTAAGCCCATGATTTAATAAAAACGCAAAAAACTAAATTGAACAAACGCTTAAATCGTATCATTTTTTTCAAAATTTCTATTTTGTAAAACTTTTTTAAAATTTACCGTATTAATATCCTTCTAAATTAGCTTGAATCAAACTTAAAAAAAACGCTTGTTTTTTCATACCTCCATTACCTATAACAGCTCGATTGATTACAACCATTGTAAATTATTGCAATGATCCTAAGAAGTGTTATAACGAAAAATGGAACAGTCGTTGGGAATAGACACTTTACCCGCAACTTTTTTTAGTTTTTTTTACATAAGTGTGGCGCTTTTATGTCGTATCGTATAGTTATTGTAATTAAATTAAATTAAGGAAACTTATTCGTCTTAAATTTAAACAAATAATATTTTATTTGTAATCAAACCATTTTATCAGTAGCATTTACAATTCAACCAATTTAGCATTATAACATAACTATTTTAGTGTTAGCCTTTACAATTAAACCAACTTAGCATTACAATATTAGTGTTAACATTCTTTTAGAATACAAGGAGAGATAGTTTACTCATGGTGATTTCCTTTCGGTATAAGCATAGGGGTAACATTGTAAGATTTTAGCCTAATTGTTTATTTGAATTACTCTATCAGTATTTCAGTTACTATTTGCCGATGGAGATTTCCCACGGTAGTTTTATTTAATCGAAAACTTTGACATGTTCTTGAAATCTAATTTTCGCCCTTTCTCTTGATTTTAATTTTGAGTGACGATAAGCGTCACATAAAATTTTTGACCGTATCTTAAATTTCTTCGCGTCTCTGATTTCTAATCTACACTCGGTTTCTCTCTGTAGGCTAAAATTTTTGTGCAATTTAATAATAATTTAATCATAAGAATTTTTTTAAATTCACTTGAGTGAATACCTTGTTTTACTATTCTCTGCTACGTAGGGAATGGTGGTAGATAAAAGGCAGTAATACATTTCCGTATATGAGACAGTACTGTAAGGTCATATGTTTTTTTTTGTCTTATATGTTATTTTCAGAGGAACAGTCAAGTATTTGTTTGTAAACCTATAATTTCTTTAAAAACTTAAATGCTCAAATGAAAAATGAACTAAACTACATTATTTTGAAAAACATCTGCGGCTTTCCGAACAAAACTAATTTTAAAATTTAAAATGCCTTCACCCGAATTAAGTACGATCAAGTACTTGTAAAAGTGCAGCAAGGAATTTGCTTCCCAGTGTAATCTGCTTTTAGATTTTTATGAAAACCTTTTTTTCTAAGTTTCAGTGACGTAAAATAAGTTTTAAATTTTTTTTCAAAGTTTCTAGCACGTTTCTAAGTTTTTTTTCTAAGTTTACATTTTAAGTATCAATGTGGAAAGAAAATTATAATGAAAGGATTGGAAAAAAAAATTCTATACCTAACTTTTGACAAAAAATTTATAGATAAATAACTCTGCAAGACAAGAGTTAGGAATAAAATCAATTTATTGAAGTAAAATTTTTTTTATTAAGAAAAGATTCCAGTTATATTGAATCGAATCATTTCGGGGATTAATTCATTATCTTGTTACTGAGAGTAATAAAAGTATTGAAAAGTTAATTAAAAGTATTGAAAAGTTAATTAAAAGACGGATCATTTGCAAAGAGCGTTACTGAGAAGGAAAAAAAAGAGTAAAAAGTTATTGAAAAGAAAGTTCTAGCGAAAAACCCCTGAAACAAAACTCTCTTGTTCACTATCATAATAAAATTCATTCTCTTAAGTTAACTGTTAAAGCGAATCATTCGTAATGAGTAGTTGGCGTGTTAAAAGTTTTCCTAGAGCATTTTAATTAAAACTTTAGGAAACTATCTTGATGTTAGCGAAACTATTATAATTCTGTGTTCAAGTTTCTTAAATGTTAACTATTTAAATTTGGAGGGTTAAGGAGGGGACGTATAGATTAAGATTGAATTAATTATTTTTAGTTTGGCTCAAAACATTCAATTATATTCAAGAATACCTTGCTTTGGTTGTAAAAGTGGAAAATATTGAAGAGGAATATATATTTATTAATATATGTATATATTAATAAATATGACATTATTTTATATATTAATATTATATTTATATGATTTTATTATATTTATATTTTATTATAGTTATATAATATATATGACATTATTTTATTAAATATTTGAATTATTGTATTTAACTTAAATCTAAAGTTACAACTTAAATTATGAAATCGTAAGGAAATAATCAAGGAAATTCTCAAAAAGCTGGAAAAATTAGCCGGAATGATAGTGTAAATCACTTACGCCTTTCCGTAAGTGAAAATCGATCATTAGATTAACACGTCTGTCAACATTTCACTCTTTTCGGGAAAAGTTCTTCTAGGATTTTTATCTTAATGTTTTGATTCTCCATTTTTTTTTAAACTTTAAAATTTTTTAATGTCTTTTTTAATGTTTTGATCCTCAATTTTTCTCAAAGGAGAAAGTGTCTATATGGGATATATGTTTTTGATAGCTTATATTTTATAATAAAGGATTCCTTTATTAGCTAATTTTAAAAAGAACGAAACAGATTCTTTAGAAGAGATGGCAACTGCTTGAACTTATACAAAATATTTTGTATAGAGGTAAAGTATTTAACACCATAATTTTCTAATTCCATAATTTTGCGTTTTAAATTTCAACGTTTCATTAACACTAGGTTTACGGGACGCGTCATTTTGACGAATTTCGATTTTATATGGAAAATTATAAAACCCGTTTGCATTTTTATTTTATCTCTTGTAATGACTTTTATTCATTGATCGACGTAAATATGTATTGAAGTCTATTTTCTTCAAAAGCGTTGAAATATTGAAATTCTCTTTGTGGTATACCTATCTCTAAGGATAAGCGTCAATTTGACGCGATCGTAATTTAGACAAAATTTTGAGTAAACATGCGAACATCACATCAATAATAAATAGGAATGTACCGACAATGCTTCGATCCGTTATCTTAAATGAAACAAGCGATAAACAACTGTTGCCGATAAGCAATAATAGAAGGAATAAACGTTAACTGATGTCAGAGCGTCAGATTTCGAAGGTTTTGTTGCTTAGTTCGAGTATTGAAAAATAAAATACTAGAATATTTCATAAATGTGTATCTCATAATTTTCTTTTCTTATAGTATATAATTACATTGTTTTCTAAATGCAGAGATGCCAACTGCTCCAGACACGCCAAAATAATTTTAAAAAAACGGTAAATAACTACTAAGCAAATTTGCAAATATTAAATGGCGAACTATATAAGTCTACAAATTATTTAGAAATGGTGGTGGATAAAAATCGACTAAATTGAACTTATTAAAGCAGGAATCACAATTGATAAACTACCACTTTAAAATATATATTTGCTGTCCTGTGCAAGTTGGTATCTCTATAAGTGCTGTTATATGTGTTCGTGGAGATAGGTATATAAGAAACGTCCGTTCACAAAACATTTAAAAACTCTCTCAAAGAGCTTGCAGTCTTACCATATATATGTTTAAATTATTAAAATTGGATGGATGGCATAATAATTTTAAACCGCATTTATTTAAAAAAGAATAAATATGATTATAAAAATTTATTACCACGTTAAAAAAAAAGAATTAAATCTGGAGGAGTTTACATCACTGCATGGTTTTTAAACCACTTAAATGGTCAATATATTAATAGCATCTTTCTAAAAAAAGTTGTAGTACATATTTTTCTTGCCTACCATTTTACCTTTAAAGAAGCACTGAGGCCGGATTCCTGATTCAAATATGAATATTCATATTTTTAATAAATTACGGTAGGCAGAACTGTCTGTCTTATTCCTGCAAAATAAATCTTATTTATAAAGAATTTTTATGATAATCTTAATTATACTGTAGACTACCACTTTTTTTTCTTTTTTGAATAAAAGACGCTAAGCACAAATATGTCAAAGGTAAACTACTACATAATTTCTTTTAATGGTAAAACTCAATTTCTTATTTATTTCTTAAAGTGTATCTTAGAAAAACAAAACATTTGTGTTCACCGTAACATAATATTGAAGTAGTAAGGCACGATTAATCTAAAAACCAAAACATACCCTATTTGAAAACTAAAGTGGTAGCCAATTCTAGAAAATATCAATTTTGTCTAAGCATAAATGCACTACTCCGAACAAGATTTTCGAAACCAGGGACCCTTAATGATGCGCTTTCCTGTTTGGCATTTTCTTAAAAAAAATTAAAAAATATTCTTGACTTTTTTTAGTTCAGGTAACAAATTTAAGAAGAAATAAAAGCCTGTATTATAATTACAGCCAGGAAGAAAATATCTAAAAAAAGAAAGAGAGTCGTTAGAAGTCACTGGATTGTAAATTAGCACTCGGACCCTGCCATATCATTATTCAAAGAAGTAATTTTTACATCACTTCAAAATATTACGTTATAAAACAGTAAACAAAAATACGTTGACAGAGAAAATTTATATTGAACCATATGAAGATTGCACGTCATTTCATTGACAATTAAGAAGAAAATATTTATAAAAAAGAAACGTTATAGATCATTTCGTACAGCTAAAAAGACGCAACTTTTTTATTAGTTAAATACGAATAAGTTACAAGAAAAACGGAGAAAAATTGGTATTTTCTTCCTTTACAATGATGAATAGAATCTTTTCAGTAAGATATAATCTCTCTATAAGGTACTTGAATCACAGCAGATTCACCTTTTATGATCTCGATGAAATTATAAAAGAAAAGAATGTGCCCAAAGTAGATTCTTAAGCCTTCTAGCTTGGCAATAAAGGATCAAAAGCATCAAGGACCCCCACCTATGTTATCATTCTGTTAAATCTGACAAATCAAAGTTCGACTTCGAACTAATTACAGGACACAAGCAATTCTCACCAGCACTCTTCTACGCCAGAAACTTGATGGTTAAGTTTGGCAAATATTATTTTCCTGACATGCCTTGTTATTGTTATGTTAACACAGCTGTGTTAGCCACATTCATAATCGCTTTGGTATGGCAACATTTATCAAAGGCTTTAAAAAAACATAGGTGAGGAAAAAAACTTACGTCAGTAACAAAGTCATGTGGATTTTGTGNTACGAAAGGTACTCGGACGAGCACTTCTTGACGAGGAAGGTCTGTCCACGGCCCTCATTGGAATAGAAGCCGCTCTGAACAGCCGACCATTGATATACGAAGATGACAGTTCCACAGCCTTAACACCAAGCCATTTCTTGACAGGACGGAAACTAACGGCCATTCCATCCAGCCCAAATAACAACACAAAGCTAAGAAAATTCTACAAGCAGCAGCAGGACTTACTCGACTGCTTTTGGAAAAAATGGTCTAAGGAATATTTGCTTCAATTGCGGTCATTTCATCAAGTTCGTAATCAGGACAATATCATTAACATCCGAATTGGCGATATTGTACTTCTACAAGAAGATGTCCGACCACGTCACATGTGGAAGAAAGCTAGAGTGGTGAACTTGCATGAAGGACGAGATGGAAAAATAAGATCCTGTGAGCTGAGAGTTAATGGTCACAATATAACCCGTCCGGTAGCTCTGGTCATCCCCCTCGAGGTCGACAAGGGTGGGGAGGATGTTGAGGTTTGAGTTCGAGATTAGTTAGATAGTTTGAGTTTCCTGTGCTGGCAACATCTTATTATTTCTATATTCTTTTTATGTAAAAAGTTAAGTTTTCAGTTTGTTCTACGTGACTTTCAGTCTGATTTGCTCTCAACAAAATCCAGCAGTAGTTATAATAGAATAATTTGAAATGTATTTAAGTTGCATTTCATTTGATACCTTGGATTTTCTATTTGCAGAGGTGAAAAATTACTTAACATGATAATAATTAACTAAAAATAAGTTAAATTTCGTTACCACTAGAAAATACTTTTTTTTTACAAAGCGTAGCAAAGTTGGCATCTCTGTCTTTCACTCATATTAAAATAAGCTAAAAACCTTTAATGTAAGTCATGGTAGTAGTTATAATAGAATAATTTGAAATGTAAGTCGTAGTAGTAGTTATAATAGAATAATTAAAATCATTATAAATAAATAAAAATAAATTTAGTTTTTATCAGGGTTGTATACCTGCCAAGATTTTCCCCAGTGGTAGTGGAATGGAATTTAAATTTCAAATTTAGGCAGAAATATAAGCTATATTTTGAAGATGCTTAAGCTAACTAACACAACTTATTTCCATATTATTATATATGTTTAATTTTTTTAAAAAATAGTGGTGGTAAAAAGACTGTAAATTAAGTTTATAAATGCAAGGAATATATAGGAAACATACATTTTACTACCACTTTAAATATAGAAATAAAATTTTACGCCAAATACGTAAAAGTTGGCAGGTATGGGGTTGCTAGACTTTGAAACTAAAAAATACTACAACTTAATCTGAAAAAATACTGCGCATTTTGAAGTGCCATCTACAGTACTAAATTGGAAGTTTAAATAATATAGAAGGATAAAATACTTTTAAATGAAGAATAATTAATAATACTATTAAAGGGATGAAATAAAGGATAAATTACTAGGAATAAAATAATTTTAAAATAGAAAAACAATGATCTTTTCTCTTTTGTGTACTTATACTTCAGGTAAACGCGTAGTAACAAAGATTTATATCAGCAACTTCGTCTTATAAGAATTGTGTGTATGAGTTATTATCTACAAATAAGAAAACAAACTTTTATTTCTTATAATCATCACTAGATAGAGAGATTAGAATAAAACAAATGGTTTGCGGTGCATTTTGATTTTCATGGCGACTACTATTTAAATATTTAAAACGACGCCAAGCTAGAATAATTTGCATTAAGTTTGTGGCTTCCATATCTGGTAGTCACTGGTCATTGTGGAAATCAAGATGTATCCGGTTAACTTATTTCAAAAATCGCTTTTTACTTTAAAAAAACTATTAGTCTTTCTTGTCTTTGATTTAAAAAAATGTTAAACGATATATAAAAAATGAAACATACCACTTTTTTAAAAAATACTACAATTATTATATTGTAGTATTGTATATAACATAAAGTACTTTTGGAAAAAAAAAGCCGAAAAAAAATCTCATGAAATAACCAAATATATATACGTTTAAATTTTTATATATAGTTGTAGTAAAACTCATTTTAAATCACACTTATTCTAATAAAAGAATTGTGAATCCGTACATTTTGCTACATGAGGTAGAGAAGAAAATAAAAAATCTTCCGGAAAAACTCGAAAAGCTGACAAATATGATCACATTAACGAGAAACTGCTATTTATAACAAAATGTTTTAACTCCCTTTGATACCTTGTTATCAGAACTTTCGCTGTTTCCAAATTAATCAAAACAGCTGCGAGCCCTACACTAATCAAGTTTGCTGATTTTAATGAAAACGTGTAATTAATACGGCTTCCTTATAATGAAAATAATTTGAAAACTTTAAAAACATTGTTTTCATTTATTTAAACAACTTCATTCTATTTCAGAATATTTTAAAAACTTATTCTTTTAACTAGCATTAGAAATGCAATGTGTTATAAATAGTTCATAGCTTTTTAAGTACATAAATTTGAAAATACTCTAAAAGTATTATTTTTTTTAATTAAAAAACATAAGATGAAGTAAGTTCAGCTCATTCCGAAGGGAGTAATGGAAATTTTTACAAAATTAATAATTCAATTATACAAGTAGGAAATAAATAAAATTTAAAAATAATGCAATACACTCTATACGGAAAAACAAAATAAAAGTTATTGATATAATCTGCACATAAATTCCGACTCTAAAATCTTTATTTCTTACTTAAAGCTCTAATTGGAATAAGGAATATATTAAAATCTTCAAATTTATAATCAAAACCTTAAACGAAATAATTAATATATGCAATATCTTAAAATAATTTATGAATAATTCATATAATAAAATTAAGTACGATTTATTTTTAAAGAACCAAATACTGAATAAAATGGTTAATAAATAACTTACGAGACTGAACTGCCAATTTTCTACGCTTTTTGTAAAAAATTATTCCAGTGGTTCTTAAGTTTATGTTTTATATTTATTTTTTGAATTTATTTTCCACACCGCTACACGTAAATGATCTAAAAGATTATACGCAACGCCACTTTTTTTTCAAGCTCGATCGTGGTAAAGTTTTTAAAATGTTGGCAAAATTACAAAAATTGTGAAAACTTTGGTTTTTAAATACCTACAACTCTATAAAATATTTAACAAAAAACTTAGTAGTTGACAGGTCTGATGAAATTGAAAATATTGTTTTTGGCTGTGCGGCGGAACGTAAAAATTCCTATTTCTGTCGCTATAAGAATTGTTTTTTTAAGCAAAGTGGAAGGATACTTAATTACCCAAGAGAGATTTGCCAATTCAGAAGTTCTAGCTCTCGAAATTGTTTTAAGTGTAAGGTGATCAGCAGTTATAAGCAACGGTTCTTCAACCCTTTTGGGACGGGCGAGTCATAAATGCGTAATGAATCAGTATCAGGACGGTAAAATATAAAAAGCGGTAGCTTAAATATGGGCATAGCTAATTTGACAAATTTAATTTTGTTTTCACTTTAAATCTAACACATCCACTGCAAGTGTGTTAAAGGTATAACTACGCAATTTTTAATTCGAACTAAGTAGTGGTGTGAGTTAAATAAAGCAAACAATCATTACCCCGCCCACAAATAAACTGCTATAAAATTGTTTTTATCTTTTTTTAAACCCTTATTGTAGCCACCCTGAGAATGCCTATATGATTCGCCCGTCTCGAAGAGGTTTAATTTTGCTATCACCTAACGCAGATATGCCAACTTGCTTTGCTTTGGGAGAAAAATATTTTCAAGTGGTAGCAAAGTTAAAATTAGTTTTAATTTGGTAAATTTCGATTTGTTTTGCCGCCACTGCGTATTAAAAATATTAATCTTCGTATAAAATACATTCTTGTAGCAATCACATGTGTGCCATTTTTATGGCCGTTAGAAATAAAATGTTTCTAAGAGATAGTAACATTTTGACTTTCTAAGACTTTATTTTAAAGTTTCCAGAAAGTATTTTTAACCTTCACGACGAATCAATAATTTGAAAAATATGAATATTTGATCGATTTGTTAGCTTGTTTAGCTCTTAACCTTTTCGGGACGGGCGAGTCATAAATGTAGTCGATCAGAATCAGGATAATCGAAAATAAAAGGCTGCAGCTTAAGTTTGGGCATAGCTAGTTAGACAGGCTTATATTTACTTTAAATTTAACACATATCTCTGTGTGTTAAAAGCGTAACTGCACAATTCTTAATTAGAACTAAGTAGTGGTGAATTAAATAAAGCAAACTATTATACTACAAACAAATAAACTGCCATAAAAATAATTTGGCTACCAATTTCATCGTTTTTACCCTGATTATCGACACCCTAAAAATGCATAGATTACTAGCCCGTCTCGAAGATGTCAAAAGTTAAAAAAAAGTTCAGTCCTTAGAAAATATTTCCAATTTTATCCTTTTTTACTACCACTTTGTAATATTTTTTTCAGTGATCGTACAAGTTGGCAGGTAGGCAATTACCGGATGCCACTGGCGATTAAAAATGTAAACAGTGGTAAAAACTCAATTAATTTTTATGATAATATTTATTCAATCGTAACTACCGCTAGAACTTACGTTTTAAAACGAAAACAATCTTTGTTTTCACTTTCAAAAGTACAATACTGAAAATTGTATACTATGAAAAGTTACAAATTTTAATCTTTTTCAACAAAATTTTGAATTTTATTTGTAACGACTTTTAGCATTTTAAGCCATGCTATGCAATTATAGGGATACCAACTGTTTCGCTTTCTGCAAAAGTTTTATAAATCTGGCACCAAATATAATAGCAAAACTTGCAGCATAGGGATATCTACGCTAAATCTTTTAAAAGTTCACCATGAGATAAATGTTATTAAGTGGCATTTGATATGATATTTTGAAATTTGAAATGTAGTGGTGGAAAAATTAAAATTATCGAAATTTCAAAATGAAAAATATTAAACTAAAAATAAATTAAAGTTACCACTAGAAAATAATTTCAAGTCGGCATCTCTGCATTTTTCTCGCTGTCGTCTCCTTTATTCTACAAGTTTTTTTTAATCCACTAACAATTAATTAAAACTTTTGCATAAAGTGAAGCAGTTCAGAGATTCCAACTGCTCCGGACAAGACAAAATATTTTTAAAAACGATAGAGAACTAAAACCTAAATTTTGCAGGTTTTTGGTAAATTTTGCCGATTTTTTAAGATGCTCAACACGGTATAACTACTGCAAAGGGGCGTATAACTTAAACCCTTCAATTATTTTGAAGTGGCGGTATGTAAAAACCTATAAATCGAATTTATTAAACCAAGAGTCTAACATTAAAAGACTACCACTCGAAAATATTTATCCGCTGTCATGACAAGCTGGCATCTCGGGCTGTTGGTATCCCTGCTATTATACATTTTGTTGCATCCTCATCACGAAGATTTACCTGGGTGACTGAGGCCATCATGAAGTTTTCCCGCTAGGTGGTACATTTTGGTACTTGTTTTATTTGCATTTCCGACATTCATAACATACCTTTCAATTGTTTATCTATTGTGGTGGTCAAAATCTTTTCGAATCGATTTCTAAAACTAAAACCCAGCTTCCGTTTTAAATATTTGGGAAAAATCTCTATCTAAAAGTCGAAGTTGGCAGATCTGCTTAAGATTTACCTAAGAGAATATTTTGTTTGTGCTAGCTGCCATTTTGGTTTCTGAAATGTGCCTAAGCACATCCATAATTTAAAATAACACAAATTTCGAAAGAAATGTATAGTGCATTACAGGCCTGACAACAACTACGCTTTTCGTAAAATATTTTATTGAGTGGTGGATATTCAAAAACCAAAGGTTGCATAATTTATGGTTATTTCACTAACAATTTAAGAGCCTCACCACAATTGAGCTGGAACAAAGTGGCGTTGCTTCTGAACTTTTAAATCATTTATTTGTAGTGGTGTGGAAAACAAGTTTAAACGGATAAAAAATAATACACTAAAACATTAACTCAACTACCACTAGAATAAATTTTTACAAAAAGCGTAGAAAGTTGGCCGCCCTGGTATTAACAATAGAATTACTAGTCTTACTTTATTTATTTTTATTTATTTTCTTTTCTTTATTTTTTTTCCAAAAAAGAAAGCCCTTAAGTAGAAGCCTTGAAGTCCAATGGTTTTTCAATGTGTAAACATTAGTCGTACACGGATCTATCAAATTATATTTTAATTTATTATCGCAATTTCTTGAATATTAATATTTTATTTTTCTATCTTTTTGAGGGGGAATCCTAAAATGAGAGCTGTAAAATATAGATTTTTTTAAAAACAAATGTGTATACATTGGGGTACTAGCTTCTCATACAGTTTTTAAAAATCTAAAATTTCTCATTTTTTTTAATAAAAAAAAAAAGGAATTGGTATATAAAAGCAATTTATTTATTATAAAAGATAAGATTATACCATTTGCACTAGATAATGCTATGGATAAAGGATATTATAGAAACAATTTTCTAACCTTTGTTTTGTGATGATTTCGTGTAAATGAATGAATATGTATGAATGAATGCGTGTAAATAAATAAGTGAATGCTAAAGTGTAAATTTTTTTTTATTATTCTGTGGCATAGATTGATCTGAAAAAATAGTTTTTTTTTGTGTACAATGCGCAAAGTAAAAAACGAAACTCCCGGAATAACTTTTGATCTAATGATCGGATTTTCACGCATTAGTATTCAACCTTAATGTTGCGAATGCCTGACCTCAAATATTATCAAGTGCAGACGATATTTTAAGTTACGAGATCCGACTCAAAAAACGTATATTCTCCGAATACCCCTTTTTTCGACAGAAATCGGACAAATAGTTCTCAAGAAATCAAGTTTCGAATGTACGTCTTTTTTAAAATTCGATATATCTGAAATTATTCGACCAATTGCATTAAAATTTTGTATTTTGCCATTTTAAACTACATTTTCTACAATGACGCAAAAGTTTTTAAACGTTACTATTCAAAATGTTTTAGACTATTATTAAATAAAGTATCAAAAAGTTGTAAGTATGTATTAAAAATTATACTTGCCATGACATTTTCTTTGACTAAACTGATTCTCCATTTGTATACAAAATTTCTTTGATTTGCTTAAAAATAGGCCTGTGTTTTCGAGATAGCAGTTCCCCCCCCTCCTCTATTTTGAAGGTCAAGAATACGAATCCAACGCGAAAAATTTATGTTTATTCATTGGAAGTAGGTTTTTCGTGTCATATTTCATAGCTGAAAATATCACTAGCACTAATTAATTGCCATATTTGATGTCGGTTCCTAGAACCACGAGGATTTTTTTTCTTCTAATGGCCGCCTGTGTTAACATCCGTCAATTCAGGCATCTATAGGGCGATTTTGTTGACCTCTGTTACAGGGACACCATAATAGGTGGGCCGACGTCGCTCCCACAGTAAGGACAGATAGTACAGAGAAGGAAAGAACATCCATACCTTGGCCGGAATTCGAACCCAGAACCTTTCTGATGCAAGGACAGTGCCCTGCCCCTACACAGGTCGGTCGGCTAGAACCATGAAGATGGAGTCCTAGAAAATGAAGATCCGATCATTAGATTAAAAGTAACACTGTTACTAAGCTATTAAAAAAAATACATCAATTCATTTCAAGTTTATAATTGGTTTCTTGAGTTGCCGTGATTTTACGATTGAAAAAAAAAAAGACTGAATGATATAACTTCGATTTCCTAGCCAAATAATTGCGTCCGCAGAAGCACTATATAAAATTATTTCAGCCTTACCGAAGACAAGAATTCACAATTAATTAAATTAGATTAGATTCACCAGAGAGATAAATGACTTTCCTGAAATATTCCACGTCTCCTGCTTAGAGAGTGATTANTCTCTTTCCGTTTTTAAAAATCACAAATTTCTGATTTTTTTTTTTNTTTTAGAAAGAAAAAAAAAAGAATTGGTATATAAAAGCAATTAATTTATCATGAAAGATAAGATTATATCATTTGCACTAGATAATGCTATAGATAAAGGATAGTATATAATTTTTTCTTTTTTTTTGTGTGATGATTTCGTGTAAATGAATGAATGTGTATGAATGAATGCGTGTAAATAAATAAGTGAATGCTAAAGTGCAAAAATTTATTTATTATTCCGGGGCATAGATTGATCTGAAAATATAGTTTTTTTGTGTCCAATGCGCAAAGTAAAAATCGAAACTCCCGGAATAACTTTTGATCTAATGATCGGATATTCCCGCATTAGTATTCAACCTTAATATTGCGAATGCCTGACCTCAAATATTATCAAGTGCAGACGATATTTTAAGTTACGAGATCCGACTCAAAAAACGTATTTTCTCCGAATACCCCTTTTTTCGACAGAAATCGGACAAATAGTTCTCAAGAAATCAAGTTTCGAATGTACGTCTTTTTTAAAATTCGATAGATCTGAAATTATTCGACCAACTGCATTAAAATTTTGTATTTTGCCATTTTAAACTACATTCTCTACAATGACGCAAAAGTTTTTAAACGTTACTATTCAAAATGTTTTAGACTATTAATAAATAAAGTATCAAAAAGTTATAAGTATGTATTAAAAGTTATACTTGGCATGAAATTTTCTTTGACTAAACCGATTCTCCATTTGTATACAAAATTTCTTTGATTTGCTTAAAAATAGGCCTGTGTTTTCGAGATAGCAGTTCCCCCCCCTCCTCTATTTTGAAGGTCAAGAATACGAATCCAACGCGAAAAATTTATGTTTATTCATTGGAAGTAGGTTTTTCGTCTCATATTTCATAGCTGAAAATATCGCTAGTACTAATTAAGTGCCATATTTGATGTCGGTTCCTAGAACCATGAGGATTTTTTTTCTTCTAATGCCCGCCTGTGTTAACACCCGTCAATTCAGGCATCTATAGGGCGATTTTGTTGATCTCTGTTACAGGGACACCATAATAGGTGGGCCAACGTCGCTCCCTCAGTAAGGACAGATAGTACAGAGAAGGAAAGAACATCCATACCTTGGTCGGGATTCGAACCCAGAACCTTTCTGATGCAAGGACAGTTCCCTGCCCCCTACACAGGTCGGTCGGCTAGAACCATGAAGATGGAGTCCTAGAAAATGAAGATCCGATCATTAAATTAAAAGTAACACTGTTACTAAGCTATTAAAAAAAATACATAAATTCATTTCAAGTTTATAATTGGTTTCTTGAACTGCCGTGATTTTACGATTGAAAGACTGAATGATATAACTTCGATTTCCTAGCCAAATAATTGCGTCCGCAGAAGCACTATATAAAATTATTTCAGCCTTACCGAAGACAAGAATTCACAATTAATTAAATTAGATTAGATTCACCAGAGAGATAAATTACTTTCCTGAAATATTCCACGTCTCCTGCTTAGAGAGTGATTAAAATTTAATTTATAAAATCGAAATTGTTATCGAATTACATGTTGCACACTTACAGATTTATTTCGATTTAGACAAAAGTTTTTTTTAAACTATGTTAACATTTTGAAGGAAACAGGAAACAATCTTTGTATTGGCTACAAAAGTTTTTGAAACTTTTACGCAGCTAAACTGTTAGTAAATTTTAAAAATTATGATCAAATCTTATAAAAATTAATGCCATTTCTTTCTATGCAAAAATTGCATCAACCGAATTAATGGAGAGAAATGTAAAGCTTGTCTCTCTTTAAAAAAGTAGATTTTCCGATTACTTTTTTCTAATTGTTACCTGCTACATTTAAATGTATAAGCTAGTGTGCTCATTTTGTAGTGCGGCTTATAAGCTCATGTCAAGACAACAACAAATAGAAGAAGTTAAAAGTACGTCACAAGGCAGGGTTGCCAAAGGGAGTCTAAAATAAAAAAAGTGGTGACTGATAAAATTCAACATTTTATTAATAAACATCAAAATAAGCTACTTTTTCTAGCACATTATTTTCAACTTACTATTGAAGGCGTACTTAGCAACTCTCACTCCTTCATCTAGTGATAACCTTTCGGTAGCTGGTACTACTGGTATACAATACTCAGCGATCTGGTCTGATCTGTTTGGTGAAGCTGGGCGCCTAAAACCTAAAAGGCCATTTTCCCATTCATCTTGTAATACAGATGCTTAAGATATAAAAAACTGTGTGGATGGCTGGAAACACAAATGGCACTAAATGAAACAAAAAAAAATGGCACGTGCCATGGTATTAATTAGAAAAGGACATAAATATACTGTTATAATTATATACAACAAAACAAATAGAATTATTTACCCTTATTTGCAAAAGTATTTGTGAGTATTACGAATTGAGAATGGAAGTTGATCTTAAACTTGAGTTAAATCGAAATTCAAAATATTTATGGCCCCTTCAGTCTTTATAGGCATTCAACCTTATTCAGTCTTTTTGGTGTTATTATTGTTATTACCCAACAATGTTTCAGTTTTTCAGTTGCTATATTATTTTATGATTTCGGTCAACAAAAGGCTCTTTGCTCCAATTTTTTAACATTTTAAAAATTGCTCATATTTTTCCTCAAAAATGTGGCGAACAATCAATTAATCTGGAAAACACCTTTAGAACTGGAATTTCATGACCTCATTTAATTGTACATTTGATTTTGTAACAAGCACTTCAATGTATTTTTAAATCCAATTAACTGCTAAATTGATATAATATTCATTTGTTTTAATCACGCCAGCGCCACCATTTTTTACTATAAATAAAAGCAGTACTTTGCTCACTATTAAAGATAACAAGTAACAAAGCAGATGAACAAAATGATATAAGGTGTTCGAAAATCGATTTATGTAATAGCTATGGTGTGCTTATCCTGAATTCTAGACACACTGTCTGCCTTCTCCACTACAGTTTATATTCCCATCTTTTGAAATGAATGGTGTCACGTGACCAGTTTGTCACAAAAACCTCCAGTGTGAACTATAAATCTAGTCCATACCTGCTAGTAGAGCAAGCTTTTTAGTTTAATGGAAATTCAAGATATACGTCCAATATGCAACAATGTATACAAAATTACGTGACTCCTTGCGGCTCTTATCTTTCAAAAATTACTCCATATATTATTCATTAAATCTGATTTTCAATGATTTTTATAAATCAAATGACGTTTTACGAAAATGAGATTTCATTTGACTCATTCATTATTAATGAACTAAAGTAAGCACTTTACGTCTTTTATGTTTTAAAACTCAATTACTGATGGGAATGCCAAATCCAAAACCTAAGATATTTATTCAATGATTGGGTAATGTAGACGATTAAGTGACTTTTCAGAGAGTGCACTGTCAAACAAAATAATAGCATTTCATGAATTAATATGTTTTTTTCAGTTGTAGAAAGTTTTTGGCCGTTAATAATGATAGTTTAGTAAAAGTAGCTTTTCAAAGATTTTAATTTTTAGCCACTGAGAAGTTCTGAGTGTTATTAATTTCTGTTTAGTTAAAATTGCTTTTCAACGATTTTATTTTCATACGGAATAACAACAGTCCTTGAATTAAAATGTCAGTGTTTAGCTGTTGAGGATCTGTGACTGTTATTAATATCTGTTACGTTAAAGTGCTTTGCAAAGACTTAATTCTCATTCGAAATGATAATATTGCATGAACTGATATGTAGCTAAATAATTAGTTGTTGAGAATCTGCGTCGGTTATCTATCTATTTGTCTATATCTAGCGTTTTGATGTATTTTTAAACCTAACTAATTTCTAAATGAATATGATATTCTTTTATTTTAACCCTCAATGTGCTACCATTTTTTACATATAAAAAAGCAGCACTTTTCTCACTAATACAGATAGCAAATAACAAAACAGATAACACTTTCAGAACTGAAATGTCATGCCCTAATTAAATTATACATTTAATTCCACAAAAGCGTTTCGATTTATTTTTAAACCTAATTAATAAATTATTTTAATCATACTTGTGCTGGAATTATTGTATGTATACAAAGGAAGCACTTTGCTTACTATTACAGATAACAAAGCATCTAACAAGCAATAACAAATAACGAAACAAATGAAGTGATAACTTAAGCAGATAACAAATTTATGTAAGGTGTTCGAAAATCAATCCATGTAATAGCTATGGTGTGCTTATCCCGAATTCTAGACATACTCTTGCCTTGTCTACGACAGTTTATATTCCTATCTTTTGAAATGAATGAGGTCGCGTGACCAGCTTGTCACAAAAACCTCCAGTGTGAACTATAAATCTAGTCTACACATGCTAGTAGGTGTGGCCTCAGCAATCTTTTTAGTTCAATGGAAATTCAAGATATTCGTCCAATATGTAACAATGAATATAGAATTACGTGACTTCTTGCGGCTCTTATCTTTCTAAAATTACTCCATTTATTATTCAATAAGTCTGATTTTCCAATGATTTTTATAAATCAAATGACGTTTTAAGATAATGAGATTTCGTTTGACTCATTCATTATTATTGAGCTAAAGTAAGCACCTTACATCATATAAGTTTTAAAACTCAATTATTGGTGTGAAAGACAAACCCCAAACCCAATATAGTTATTGCATGGTTGGTGGAATGTAGACATTTAAGTGGATTTTCAAAGAAAGTATTATCAAACAAAATAAAAGCCTTTCACAAATGAATTTTAAAAAAAGAATTTGTAGAATATGTAGAATAGACTTGTAAAGAATATGTAGAATTTACAGCTGTAGTGAGCTTGTGGCTATTATTAATATTTTGTTAAATAAAAGTGACTCATCTCATATCAAATAACAATATTCCATGAATTAAAATGAAAAATTTTAGATGCTGAGAATTTGTGATTGCTATTTGTAACATTTTATGTATATTGTGGCAAATTAAATTATGTATTTGCTAAGATGGGATGATTAATTGCGGTAATTAAAGGGTTAAGAACTTAATGGTTCTGGAAATATATTGATGGGAACCCCAGAATAAAAATGAAAAAATTGAAATAGGATGGAATCGTATTTGCATATTGAATATACCAGTCATTGAATGGAGCAAAACAATTATCGATTTCAAAGTAAATAAAAAACAAAGCAAAAAATTAAGACCTAAAATAGAATCAAAAGGAAATTCGAAATTAAGGGGATCATGTATGTTTACGAAAAGTGGTAGTACAAGTCAGTAATGCTGTAACCCAATAGGTACGATGGTCACTCTAGGTAAGATTGTCATTGACCAGATTGGTATTTGAAATTTGGGAAAAGGTAGACGTAATAAAATAATCAAGATTAAAGGTTTACGATCATAAGAAAATGACTTGCCTTATCTAAATAAAAGCATAGCATTGGAAAAATCACTAAATGTTTCCAATTGAAAACAAACATATCCCCCCCTCCCTCAAAAAAATGTAGTCCCCACGTACAGGCGATATTGAAAAGAAAAATAATTTATTGCAGTTTGAAAGCTTCTTATTCACGTCTGACAAGGCTTATAAATGGGCGCCTATTTTTGAGAGCTTGAAACACTTCGCCTGTTATTTCCAACTTGTATTTTTTTCTTTTTTTTTGACGCGAATGAAGCTTTTCTTTTATCAAGTAACAATCATGACCAATTTGAAGAAAATTTGACGAATCATTTTTGATTTATCTTTCTTTTTATTTCAAAAATACTATATTTTACTGTCCTGATACTAAATACCCAATATTTATATTATTTATAATCAAAATCTGATCTTCTAATTATTGTCTTAATTCCCACATCACTATTTTTTTTTGATGTGCTGCAGGGATGCAAACTGTGCTTTAAGTAACATATTTTCTGAAGAGATACAGAATTAGAAACAGATTCTTGCAGATTTCATTTTCGTTTAATAATTCTGATACTTCTTTAAGAGCCTCACTCCGATATGACTGTAATACAATAGCACTTTGTATGAAAGTTTAAATTATTTATATGCAGTGTTGTGCAAAAATCACTGTAAACCAACTTTAAATAAAATGATAAAAATTTAATAAATTCTAAATTTTGCTACCACTATAAGAAGAAGCAAGTACTAATCGAGGTATGATGCCATCACGGAGGACCGTTCCATGACTTCTGAACTACTGAATAAATGTTTTTTAGTCACAGAATGCGATAAAAGTGGTTGAAAGTTTATTGCAAATAATAAAGCTATTATTTGTTCCCGCAAAAAAATATTTTGTTTATTAAACTCCAATGATTTTTTATTAAAAAACTATAAGCCAAGTAAAAACTATATATTTTTAACATCATCATTAAAATTTCATTATTAGTGTTTGAATTTACTTGTGACGACGAAAATCCTAGTTTTCATTAATGATTTATATTTAATTAACGACTTTATGCACAGTTCTCTAGTTTTCTGTAAATATTTTAACACAGCTGGAATCGAATGAATCTCGGTTAATCCTATCGATAAACATTGAAAATTTTTTTTTTACTTAAGCAGCACGCTACACGACTGAGGTTGTATTATGTTGGGCACGATTCAAGCGCAACAATCTCATGTTCGTTTAAATATCCCATTAAGCACGTCTCAGGGATCAGGTAGATGAAACTTTTCTGAAACGTTTGGCTGACGGTCGGGGTTTTGAGGCGATTACAATCGACTTGATTGGCTCGTTTCCAAGTGAATCTGATATTCTCTATGCTGGGTAATTGAAGAGGCATAATTGTAATTGTAGTGCTTCACGAAAAGAAGAAAAATCTGTTGTCAGCTGAAAGTCAGATTTATTTTGTGTTTGGAAGAAACAAATTTTAAACGATGTCAAATATCTATCGTTTATTTAATACGAAAAAGTACAATTGAACGTTATATTTGTTTTGTGTTGGAAACTAACTTTAAACAATGCCAAACATCTATTGTTCATTTAATACGGAAAGAGCAGCTGAAAGTGAGATTGGTTTTGCGTCAATAATAAATAAATTTTAAACAATGCAAAGCATCTGTTGTTCATTTAATACGGTATGAACAGCTGAATATCAGATAGGTTTTGCGTCAACAAGAAATAAATTTTAAACAGTGGAAAACATCTGTTGTTCAAATAGTGCGGAGCGTCAAACAGGCTTGGTGTCAATAAGAAATAAATTTTAAACAACGCCAAACATCTATTGTGCTCTTAATACAGAAAGAACAGCTGAACATCAGGTAGGTTTTGTGTCAATAAGAAGTAAATTTTAAACAATGCAAAACATCTATTGTTCATTTAATACGGAAAGAACAGCTGAACACCAGATAGGTTTTGCGTCAATAAGAAATAAATTTTAAACAATGTCAAACATCTATTGTTCACTTAATATGGAAAGAACAGCTGAACATCTGATAGGTTTTGTGTCAATAAGAAATAAATTTTAAACAATGCCAAACATCTATTGTTCTCTTAATACGGAAGGAGCAGCTGAACATCAGGTAGGTTTTGCGTCAATAGGAAATAAATTTTAAACAATCCAAAACATCTATTGTTCATTTAATACGGAAAGAACAGCTGAACATCAGATAGGTTTTGTATTAATAAGAAATAAATTTTAAACAATGTCAAACATCTATTGTTCACTTAATATGGAAGGAACAGCTGAACATCAGACAGGTTTTGTGTCAATAAGAAATTAAATTTTAAACAATGCAAAACATCTATTGTTCATTTAATACGTAAAGAACAACTGAATGTCAGATAGGTTTTGTGTCAATAAGAAATAAATTTAAATGATGTCAAATATGAATAGTTAATTTTTCATCGAAAGCACAGATCAGCGTCAGATTTATTTAATTTCAGCGAGAAACCGTGTTTAAACGTTGTCAAAATTCTGTAGTTTATCATGAGAAGTGCAACTAATTGTCATATTAATTTTGTGTTAGAAAAAAAAAACGATACCAAATATCTATTGTTTTTTAATACGGATAGAACAATCGAACGTCATATTTGTTTTGTGTCAGTGAAAGCAAAATTTTAAACGATATCAAATATCTATAGTTTGTTTCTTGGCCAAGGTTTGTTTATTACGCAAAGCGCAAACGAACGGCATATTTATTTTGTGTTACTAAGAGCTATATTTAAAATAATTTCTAATATCTATCGTTTATTTGTCAAAGAAACTACAAATAAACATCAAATTTATTTTGTGTTGGAAATCAGTTTTAAGCCAAACATTTGTTCAATTGATACGGAAAGAACAACTGAATGCCAAATAGGTTTTGCGTCAATAAGAAATAAATTTTAAACGATATCAAATATGAATAGTTAATTTTTCATAGAAAGCACAGCTGAGCATTAAATTTATTTAATTTTAGCAAGAAATAGTGTTTAGATGTTGTCAAATATCTATATTTTATTTATCACGAAAAGCGAAACTAATTGTCTCGTTAATTCTGTGTTAGAAAAAAGTATTAAATGATGTCAAATATCTATTCTTTTTCTTTTCACAAGAAGAACAGCTGGTCGTCAAATAGGCTTTGTGTATGTTAAAAACAAATTTCAAACGACGTCAAGTATAATTAATTTGTTTATCATAAACAACGCAGAGGAACGTCAGATTTATTTCATGTTAATAAGAAGCAATTTTTAGCAATGTCAAATATATTTTATTTATCATGAAAAGTGCACCTAAACATCCTTTTTTTGTGCTACTAAGGAAAAACTTTAAACAATGTCAAATATCTATTGTTCATTTAATAGGTCGTGTCAGCAAAAATCAAATTTCAAACGATGTCAAATACGATTAGCTTGTTTATCAGGGAAAGCGTAGCTGAACTTAAGATTTACTTTTAGATGTTAGTAAGAAACATTTTTAAACGATATCAAATGTAGATTTTTTGTTTATCACGGAAAGTGCAACGAAACGCTATATTTATACACTGTTTGTTAATAACAAATGTTTAGCTATGTCAAATATGAATAATTTGTTTATCAATGTAAAGCGCAGGTGAATGTCACATTTGTTTGATGTTGGAAACAGTTTGCAGCAATGTTAAATATTTGTTTTTGTTTCAAGAATGACAGCTTTGTTTTAGCACTCAGAATCAAATTATGAATGATGTCATATATCTAATATTAAATAAATACGGGAAGAACAACTGAACATCATATTTATTTTGTGATAGTAAGAAGCAAATTTTAAGCAGTGTCAAATATCTTTTGTTTTCTTATTTTCAAATGGGTATTCATAATATATACTCTNTATTAATATTTTTATAAAATAAAACTCTATAAAAATAACTATATATTACAATAGTTTGCGATATGATTGATAAGAACAACTTAATTATTATAAATAATTTATCCACAATTTAAAATAATTTACTCTTAGTAAAAATATAATAAAGAAGCATAATTAAATTTTTAAAAATAAAAACAAATATTACTCTCTTTAGAATTCTTTGCAACTTCAAAATCTCTTGGCATGGCGGCAAGCCATTTCTTACGTATTGGGAAATCTAAAATTTCATACTTTTGTACCATCAACTTTGTAAAATCCTCTGCAGTTTGGTACACAGCACACATATGCAATTATTCATAACTCTAAGAATTAAATTAATGCTGACATTTATAACATTTGTAGAATTTTACGAAGAACGTTGACATCAGAACACAGACGGTTGTTTACAAATTCAAATCAAAAATATTCGCCAATTGGCTGAATGCCGANTATATTTATATATATATATATATATTTTCCATAACGAAATTTCTTTTTGCTACGTCTTGGTAAAATTTAATTTATTTAGACAATTATCAGCGCCGAAATATGTCTTATTCTTGTAAAACGATTATGACGGATTTCTCAAACTCCGCCGTGTCACCTTCTGTCCAACACACCTTCTTCACTTCCTAGTTGGAAACTGACCCACCTTCTCCAAGAATGTCCGTGGTTGGTTCTTCCTTCTAGCTCATACTTGAAGATTTCGAGGTTTTCACTAAAAAATGGAAACATTTTGTTAAGTCCCTACTTTTTCTCGATTTTCATCCCCCAGGTCACAGTCTTTAATGTAGTTAATTGTTAATTGACTGATTGATACGGTTAATTAAGGCACTGAGAGCATGGTTGTTAAAGATTTGGTTTTGGTTTAGAGTTGGCTATCGACTATTGTAGCATCCTTAGGACAAAAACATAAATATTAACAGTATTATTGACAAAACAAGCACCTCAAACAAGTTACACTATAGAATCGTTAGTCACAGCACAGTTTTTATTTATGAAAACACTTAACATCTATGGCCTCACGGACAGTTGTCAGTGCTGCCGGGTCAACTGGTTACTCCTAGTGACTGGTGAGCAGGTCAGTGGTGAGGCGTGTGTGGTAATCAACCACGTTGGCTGCCATTGTGAGCCAGTCCGTGGTTGATTTCGGGGTGTGCATGTTTATTGTGTTAATGTTTATAGCATCCATCAGGGTTTATGACGTAAATGCTACGGTGATTACAATTACATAACAAACATGTGCAAATACAGGACAAAGGAAAAAATACATAGCCACATTACAGAACTTTTTTTTAAACTATACATATAACATTTATTACCCCACGGACAACACCTGGTGTTGCCGAGCTCACTACCTGGTATTTTTGAGCGGGTCAGCTGTGGGGCGTGTGAGTTAATTGAAAATTTGTGTTTGCGCAACCGTTCAGTATTTTGTGTGTGTGATATGTGACCCCATTAGTTCTCTAATTGGGTATAGTTAATAGTGTTATCTAAAGTTATAGCTAGTTTTAATTTAGCCTTTTTATCACTGTTGGAATTAGTTGTTATTGGTCCTGGTATTATTGTCAGATCGATAGTTTGAATTAGTTGTTAGCTGTTTTGTAGTCAAATAGTTAGTTTGAGTTCTGTTTTAGAATTGTTAACTATAGATAATTAGGCAGTAACGTTTTAATTTCACATATTATTGGTCATGTCTCTTGCTATGCCGAGAATGTTTATTAATTTCTGTTTGATTAGTTTGTTATTTAAGCTATCAGCAAATTTAGCTTTACTGATTGCGTTCGGTTCTTTTAGATGGAAAGTTTGGGTTAGTGAGCACTCACGTCCAGTCAAGATGTTGTGAGACTTAAAATGTTGGTAAAATTACCAATTATTCTGTAAGTTTCAGTTTTCAATTTTCTACCACTCAAGAAAATATTTTGCAAAAAGCTTAGTAGTTGGCAGTCCTGTGTACATACTTAATCAAACTTGAAACGGAAGAATCCACCAAAACTAATCGGTTACATCTATATATTTTGACCTGTCACTTTTTTTCATAAAGGCACCTTTTGCATCCTTGTATAATGGGGCGTATTTTCTCGCTTACCGAATTTTCCGGTTGGCCTAATCAGGACTACCAACTTTCTACGTTTTTTGAAAAAATTCCTTCCGTTGGAAGCTAAGTTTATGTCTTAACGTATTTTTTGTTTTGTAAACTTGATTTAGTTATTTCCCACACCTTTACAAGTAAATGAAACAAAATTTTATGCTCCAGTTATCTTGTGGTATAGTTTTTAAAATATTTACAAAATTATCAAGAATTCTGAAATCATTATTTTATAATTGCATACCTTTTTGCAAAAAGCGTAGTAGAATGCAGCCCTGTTATATTAATAGAGGAATTAATATTACTGATCTTTTTAAAGTTCATTTTTTAGAACTGTTAATAGAAAAAAATCCATTTAATTTGATGGTCCTCATTACGAAGACGATTATATAGGCGATTCATATTAAAGAACAGACATCAGGAAAATGTACTCTGTACAACGGTGGAATTCGAATCCTCTACCGTGATCACCATTCTAACATAACAAACGAATATTATACAGAACGAAAAGTATTGAATAAGATATTATTGTGATTGTTGATAAATTGCATTGGAGAAACGAAAATAGTCACTAAAATTAAAATAGTAAAAAATAGTTAACTTAGAAAAATATTGCCAAAGTTACTTTAAGCAACTTTGGCGATAATTTTGGCAATCAATATTTCTTGAAAAATTTATGTAAAGCAGGACCTTACTATTTTATTTAAATTACCATTAATCAAATGTTTTTTTAGGAACTTTTTATCTGAGAATAATAATTCGACTATGCTCCTTGCAAAGTTAACCTTTATCATTGCAATATCTACTACACACTGTTTACTTTAATTTTTAATGGTTTTGCAAATTATGCTTTTTCGCTAAATTTGGCGACTTTTTTATATTAAAAGTAGCATTAAATAAGAATGCACTTAACTAGATTATAACATAATTTTATAAATAGTTACCAAATATAAATCAATATTCTTTTCTCACATTTATAATTTTTTTTTTTATTTTTAGAAAATTTCCTTCAAGGCCGAAATGCTTCATTCATGTAATATTACCGAAAAATAATGACTTAACAAAATTCGGAGTTAACTAAAATCTAACAAACATTTTATTTATTCAGTACCTCATTATTAATGGTTAAGAGCAAAGATATTTGATTGAACTCTTGCAATTTTTTCTTCCCCTCTTGCGACACATAAGACTTTCATTAACTTGATTGAGTTAGGTATTTAAAGAAAAAGAAGAGTTATTGAGAGTTATTAATAGTACCAAAAAAACCATGATTTAACAAAATTTGAAGAAAACGAGAATCTAACAAACATTTCATTTATTCAGTACCTCATTATTAATGGTAAAGAGCAAAGATATTTGATTGAACTTTTGCAATTTTTTTCCCCTCTTGCGACACATAAAACTTTCATTAACTTGATTGAGTTAGGTATTTAAAGAAAAAGAAGAGTTATTGAGAGTTATTGATAGTACCGAAAAACCGTGGCTTAACAAAATTTGAAGATAGCGAGAATCTAACAAACATTTCATTTATTCAGTACCTCATTATTAATGGTAAAGAGCAAAGATATTTAATTGAACTTCTGTAATTTTTTCTTCACCTCTTGCGACACATAAAACTTTCATAAACTTGATTGAATAAGATATTTAAAGAAAAAGAAGAGTTATTGAGAGTTATTAATAGTACCGAAAAACCGCGGCTTAACAAAATTTGAAGATAGCGAGAATCTAACAAACATTTCATTTATTCAGTACCTCATTATTGATGGTAAAAAGCAAAGATATTTGATTCAACTTTTGCAATTTTTTCTTCACCTCTTGCGTCACATAAAACTTTCATAAACTTGATCGAGTTTATTTAAATAAAAAGAAGAGTTATCAATCAAATAAATTTACGACTTCCTTGTGATAGTGAAACTCATTTCAAACTTTACTTTGGTGGAATATAGGAATGATTAATGTTGGAGAAGGAAATAATCTGTTTTCTCTTCGGCTTTTATCTCCCTCGATAACTGCATATTGTGTTAAAGTGAAAGTTCAAAAAACTTTATGATCTGCGAGAGAGGAACACTTATGGTTCGCTAAACTGAAAATCAATATCGATTCGAAGAACTTTATTTGTATTGCCTTTTTTTTGCTTAGTTCCTGTCGTATCGTTATACTAAAAGTGGATAAAACTTTTTTCATCGCTTAATATGGTGTTTCTGCACCAGAGTTTGAAAGATCGCTATGTTGTGGTTGTCAGAATTACTAAGTGTAGTCTCAGAAAATTCTGCATTGTAAAAATAATCTTCGTCTTCATTGAAAACATTCATTTTGTTACTCAAAATAGAAAAGTTAATCGAAGAAAGAGGTATGCCAACTGCTCCGTTTTCAGAAAAGGTTTTACTAAATTTGCAGCGAATTGGATAGTTAAGGACCTTTTTCATAAAAATATTATCACTTCAGAGCAGAGGGGTGAAATAATGGCGTTAAAAAATTAGGAATACAGCAGAATTTTTTTTAAAACCATTTTTGTACCTGGCGATTATCTTTTGTTCATTAAATTCTTTAATCTATTATTTTATTGTAGAGCCTGTAACTCACTCTTGTAATCATTTAAAGGCGAAATTTGAATTATTAAAGAATCATCATTTCTCTATTTCCATGATTTCTTTTAGTTGTTAGATAGCTTTAGTTTAAACTTATCCTAGATTTTTATTTATTTTTAATTGGCCAAGTATGTATTGATAATATGATTAAAATGAGTATGTATCAGTATGAAATTTTAAAAATTTATTTATTATTATGCTGCGCAAGTCTTTAATGATAATATGATAAAAATGAGTAGGAATAAAAATGTAATGATATGTATTGATAAAAATTTATTTATAATATTTCGCAAGTGTTTAATGGTAATATGATTGAAACGAGTATGTATCAGTATGTAATGATATGTAATAATAATATGTAATGATAAAATTTTTAATATTTCTCAAGTATTTAATGATATGATAGAATAATAGTATGATAAAAATGAGTATGTAATTCAATCAAAAATAACTTTGTCAAACTAATTTTGTAAGCGTTGTAAGTAAAAATGCTGGTTTGATCAGTGTATTATTAAATTCAATATGCGCAATCAGTATGGGTCAATTGAATAAATATTTTAAGCAAATATTGTTTAATTTTTTTAATGAAAGTTTGTAATTTATTTTTAATTATAAAATTTTAACTAAAATGTTGAAATTTCTTTTAAATCACCTTATATGTAGTTGATATTACAACATTTATTAGATTTTATGAGTTAGGGTTCAATAAATTAGCTTATATTGTGAAATGGTAAAGAAGTTAAGACAATTAGATATCCCATCATCTGCTGCATCAGAAAGCCTCCACACGGTTTTCCATAAGTAGTCTGCGCAGACTATTTAAAAAGCAAACCAGTTGTGCTCATGAACCCAAATTCTTTTTTAAAAGTAATTGAGGGAAACTTATAATACATACTTGAGAATTACATTTGCGGTGATTGACAAGTAAATAAAACAAACCAGTCATATTCATAAATTAAAATTTTTTTTGAGATATAATTGCTACCACTTTTTTAATTTTACTAGATTTTATATCAAATGGCGTATCTCCATTTGTAAATTTCGTATTTGTCTGATAAAACTATCAATTACTGGGGTTTCCAACTTTATTGAAATTGTATGTGAGACTCATTTACGTTTGAAGGAACATAAGACATTAACACGATTGATTTTTTATTTGAATAAGTGAACAAATAGCCTAATTTCTCGGCAAGTAAAACCTGAGAAATAAATTTTTTGCACCCTTGGCATGTTAAATTTATACCACCAAACTATTCCGAATTTTCCCGAAGATTTTATTTTCATATTTAAAGTGGTAGTAATTATATACTATTTTTCTTTTATAATCTTAATTTTTAAATGATATTGATCACCACTATTCTTACAAAAATTAAGCACAGATATTAATATAGGTTACTATCATGGTTGTCAACTTAAGTTTTCTCAAATACAACGTATTTGTTTGCTTAAAATTGAAGTTTCAATTNATCATCATTTCTTTATTTCCATGATTTCTTTTAGTTGTTAGATAGCTTTAGTTTAAACTTATCCTAGATTTTTATTTATTTTTAATTGGCCAAGTATGTATTGATAATATGATTAAAATGAGTATGTATCAGTATGTAATGTTAAAAATTTATTTATTATTGTGTTGCGTAAGTCTTTAATGATATTATGATAAAAATGAGTAGGAATCAAAATGTAATGATATGTACTGATAAAAATTTATTTATAATATTTCGCAAGTATTTAATGGTAATATGATTAAAATGAGTATGTATCAGCATGTAATGATATGTAATAATAATATGTAATGATAAAATTTTTAATATTGTTCAAAGTACAAACTAAGGTAGACAACGTTAAAGAGCACAATGTTAATATTTCTGTGCTCTTCAACGTTGTCTACCTTAGTTTGTATTTTAGCAATAAGGTCGCCCACTTGTATATTTATTGTTCAAGTACTTAATGATATGATAGTATGATAAAAATGAGTATGTAACCAAAAATAACTTTGTCAAACTAATTTTGTAAGCGTTGTAAGTAAAATAGCTATTTTGATCAGTGTATTATTAAATTCAATATGCGTAATCAATATGGATCAATTGAATAAATATTTTAAACAAATATTGTTTAATTTTTTTAATGAAAGTTTGTAATTTATTTCCAATTATGAAATTATAACTAAAATGTTGAAATTTCTTTTAAATCACCTTATAAGTAGTTGATATTACAACATTTATTAGATTATATGAATTAGGATTCAATAAGTTAGCTTATATTGTGAAATGGTAAAGAAGTTAAGACAATTAGATATCACATCACCTCCTACATCTGAAAGCCTCCACACGGTATTCCATAAGTAGTCTGCACAGACTATTAAAAAAGTAAACCAGTTGTGCTCATGAACCAAATTCTTTTTTAAAAGTAATTGAGGGAAACTTATCATACATACTCAGAGATGCCAACTGCTCCGGACACGCCAAAATAATTAAAAAAAACGGTAAATAACTACAAAGTATATTTTGAAAATATTTAACAATTTTTGCTTACTTTTTAAAAGGTATAGCATGACATAAGTACCAAAAGTGGTGAATTATATAAGCCTACGAATTGTTTAGAAATAGTGGTGGATAAAAATCTATTTAATTGAATTTATTAAACCAAGAATTACAATTGATAAGTTACCACTTTAAAATATATATTTGCTGTCCGGTGCAAGTTGGCATCTCTGCATACTTGAAAATTACATTTGCGGTGATTGACAAGTAAATAAAACAAACCAATCATATTCATAAATTAAAAAAATTATTAGAGATATATTTGCTACCACTTTCTTAATTTTACTAGATTTTATATTAAATGGCGTTTCATTTGATGGTTAAGCTTCGTATAGTCTACGAAAACTATCAATTACAGGGGTTTCTAACTTTATTGACATTTCATGTCGGACTCCTTTTACTTTTGAAGGAACATAAGATATTGACACGATTATTTTTTTTATTTGAGTAAGTGAACAAATAGCCGAATTTCCTTGCAAGCAAGACCTGAGAAATACATTTATTTGCATTGTTGGTATGTTAAATTTCACAGAAACGGAACAATTAGGGTTTTTTTAATGAAAGAAAAGTATTTTAAACCCATCTATATTTCTTACGAAAATTGCCGGCAGAAAAATGAAAACTAATATATTTTAGTTCGCGCGTTACAAAAAAGGCTTCGCGGGCAGCCAGTTGGTAACCACTGATCTATAAGAAACACTTGTATGTACTTAAAAATCTAAAAATAAAGCTTTCAAAAAGTGTAAATCGCTGTGTCAGTTTTTAAAGCTCATGTGAAATTTTGTTTATTTTGGTTTAGTTTTTTGAATATCTATTATAACCAGTGTTCTTTTTTCTTTTGCTTACATATACCCTAGTTAAAACGGTTATTGATGCATCATGAAAACAACAATTTTTTAATAAACATATTTCGGGCTCTTCTGATGCAAAAGTTTTTAATTGTTTAAAACGTGTTATAAATATAATTAGTGACTAATAAAATATTTTATTTTCAGATTCCTTTATAGATGTATCAATACAGCAAAAAAGGATTTTAAAATTATCCTACGCCTGATGGCTTTATTCTCCAAAGAAGATTTCTTTAGATATCTGATGCTTGACAAAAAATGTTGATTTAGAAATCTAAACTAAAATGTGACAAAAATATATAACTAGATGTTACAAAAAAATAAATAAACAATCTCTATAGGGATCAGTCTAGCAATGGGCACCTCCAAAGAGAAAACCTTTCGAGCATAATTCATTAAAATTTATTTATGTCTTGAATTTTTTTTTTAAAAATTAAATGTCAAAGATTAAGCAGTACAATTGTGTTTACTTTTGCCGCTGTTGAGGCGTGAATTAACAAGTCTTAAAATAAATCGAGTTGAAAGACCACTGTCGACTGTCAACTAAATATAGATTCGGGACATCCCGATATAGAACTTCCTCGTCAAGACATTAATTCAACGTACTACAAGATGTTGGATGATCAAGATATCCGAAACCTGGCACCAAGCCCATCCCACCACGGAGTTTGTCAAAAGATCTCTGACGCTGACAACAATGTGTTCGACGATGTGGGAGCCTGCACGCCGCCTGTGTCTCCCAGGACGGGCCCCATGCCAGGTATTATTCTCACAGTAGAAGGTGAAGCGGACTCTTCCCCAGATCTTGCCAGTGTTGTTGGGAGACACGGAAGTCGAAGTAAAACGCGCCAAAGCCGCAGAGTGCATCAACATCCAGCCAGAAGTCCATCTAGCAGCAGGATGGCGATGCAAAATGGACATAACAAGCTCAGAGAACCTAGCTATTTATCCAGCAGTGGGGTCAGCAGGTCACAGTCAATGAGAACAGCTAGAAGACCTCAATCTGTTGACCCTACGCACAGGTTCAGGCAAAGAATCCAAAGCATTCCCAATGAAATTATTGCTTCGGCAGATGGGTTCAGCGGTCAAAGGCTAGCTTCGAACCAGTCTTTACCATTACCTGGTGATGAGTCTGATTTTATGCGATTGAGGAATTTTGCAGTTACCAGTAAAGGACTTGTGAATCGAGGAGACTCTTTCAGGTCAAAATCCAGGTCATCACATAGTGTAGCATCGATGGGTGGTAGTGGACAGTTACCGGTTGATACTAAGCAACAGCCAAAGGACGACTCAGTAATAAATTATCCGATTGCATCTACTTCTCAGGCTGATCCAGTTGTACCAGAGATGGCGAAAGAAGAAGTTGTTGAAGGTGCAACTGCCATGCCAGAAATACAGAAGTCAAATAGATATAAAGTGTTAGTTCTCGGTGCGCCAGATGTTGGGAAAACAGCTCTTATCAACCAATTTATGACGTCGGAATACATATGTGCTTATGAAAATTCTCAGGGTAAGTTGTTATTGTTTATTTTTATAATTTACAAAAAAGCACATGATCTTAACGTATTGCATTATATAAACTGAAATGTATTATCGCCTTCTTCTTACCACTTCTTACGTAGCAAAGAAATGGAAACCCTTGCAAACCTCTCACGTGAATTTAAAAAAAATTTAGTAATATATTGTTGAATTGCATAAAAATTGTAGCTTGTATATGGAAATGAACTGTAGATTTTAAATCAGAGACGCAAATGTTTTCAAGAATAGTACAGAACGCTCTTGGAACAGAAAAAAAATTGTTCCTCGGTGTTATTATTATTATTATTACAGGGTTTTGAGAAATACATGTCATAAAGACCTTGTGTGAGCGAAATTTCACTTTCACTTACTGTTTATGAAACAATAAAGCAACTCTTTTGAATCGCTGTCCATTTTATCCTCTTCAGACCTAAGGTAACCGTTTCATGCCTCACCAAATACAGGGTACCCACAGCATAAAGAAAATCAAAAAGTGTTGACGAACTTTTCTGAATATTGCCTAAAATTTCATAAAGTAAATCACCAAATATTGTTGTAAAATCAGTTTTGAAGTTTTTGCCCTATAATTGAAAAATATTTTTGACAGATAAAAATAATTGTGTAGATCAGGGATGGCGAACCAATTGCACGCGTGCCATTTATGGCACGCGACACAATATTTTGGGCACGCCACCGACCACAATTGTTATTGCACTATGAATTGTTATTACACAAATGTTATTACACTATGAAGCATATGTAACNTAATAGATATGAAACCTTCAAAATATGCATATTTTTGAAAATTTAGCTACCACTTTATAACAATTTCCAGGCTGTGCTTGGTCGAAATATATTAGGTCTGACACAGTTTTAAGTTTAAAAACTTTTCTACGCACTTTTATGAAAAAAGGCCGTTATAACAATAAATATTTTTCCCCAAAAATTTTTTGTCTTTTAATGAATAATTTTATACCATTTAAAGTCATTTAATCTTTTTGCTTTGATACACATCTATAATTATGGCTTCATTTTCAAAAATCTACCTCATTGATACTTGATCCCCAATTAAAAACTTTTTTTGGGGGGTGGGGGTATAAGTTTGAAAACTTTTCTACTCACTTTTACAAAAAAGGCGATTATAACAATAAACATTTTTTCCCATTTTAAGTTTTTTAATATTTTTGCTATGATTCACTTCTAAAATCATGCCTCCAATTTTTAAAACATGTACCTAATGATCCAAGTTTCTCTTATTAAATACATTTTTTTTCCTAATTTCAACTTAAGCAACTTATTTGTAAAGTTTTTAAGTATACTCATATAACTTTGTTGCTTCAATTAAATTATTAGATATAAATTTTCTTACATACAAAATTGTGTTATTTTATGTTATTATTAGTAATGTTGTTTATTAGTGTTATCAGATAGATTGCGCAATCTATAGCTTGCATTTTTTTATTCAGCTAATGCTGAGTGAAATATATTTCGAAATAAATTCAGAGAATTATATTCTAGATTTGAGCGATAGGATATCCGATCTTAATTACATTTTAATAATATTCTTTTGAAATACTAAACAAAAGAAAAAAGACATAAACCAAACAAATATTGATAAACAATATATCTAATACTTAAAAAAAAGAGCTAAAATTAAGCGTAATGTGAACTGAAATTTAAATAATATAAAGTTCTCGAACGATAATTAAAAAACACATGTTCAATTAAGTTGAAAGGTATATCAGTTTATCAGCAAATGTTTGGGAAGATTACTTTAATGAAAAATAATTTACTTTAATTTAAAAATGTAAATAGTTCTTAGATACCAAATTAAAAACTTTATAAATTTTAATGCGTAATTAATGCTAATTTCTCATAAAATTTGCTATGGCCTAGATAATTGGTGCCCAAATTGTGTACAACAGAACCCTAGGAACTCCGTGAATGAGTTAAAATGATTACGCGAGTTCTTTTCATAACAAGTGATTATTTTTGAAACCTCTGATTATATTCGGTTCCAACCTATAATTCTCAATTTATTTAATCTTTTGGTAACCTTTAAGAAATTATTTACAGGTAAAATGTAAATATGAAGGAAATAGCAATTTTTTTAAAAAAAAGGATATTTCTAATAATATATTTAGTAAATTATGAAAAGAGCAAGCATTTATTAAATATTGCATTATTATTACCCCTATCTGGCTTTTCAAATTAAAATAACTAAAGTTTTTAATTTAAAGAAAAAGTCTCCATAATGACCATTTTTAGTGCTTGTAGCAGATCATTTATGTTTTCATATCGAAGTAAACCATAATTCGAATTTTTTATTCATTTTCGACACATTTTTATTTTATTCAAACTCATAATTAGTCTAGACTAAAAATTTAAGAGCAAGGACAAAAAATATGACTGTCGGGTATATAACCTTATTTGAGATTATTATGAAGAAAAGATGAAAAACCTTCATTCCTTTAATTTAAATGAATATTTTTCTCTGAATAAGTAGTCTTTTATAGGTTAATGCGTTTGCAATAACTTTAATAAACTTTACTTATTAAGTCCGGGTTCCGCCGACGAAAGGTTGGTTATTTAGGGTTCCGAGGGAAAATAATCTAAACCTCCGTTTCAGATTATTCCTAACACCTCATGCATACCTGCCAACTTTTGATCCATTCTATTTTTTCCCAGTGGTAGGAAAATAAAATTAAAATTTCAATTGCAAGCAAAATATAACGTATTATTTGTCGTGATTATTAATCGCGAGATTAACACAGAGATGCCAACTGCTCCGGTCACGCCAAAATAATTATTAAAACAGTATACAACTACAAGTAGATTTTACAAACATTTGACTATTTTTGCTTGCTTCTTAAAAGGAATAGCATATCATAAGCATTATAAAGTGGTGAATTATATAAGCCTACGAATTATTTAGAAAGAGTGGTGAATAAAAATCTACTAAATTGACTTTATTAAGTCAAGAATCACAATTGATAAACTACCACTTTAAAATATAAATTTGCTGTCCAGAGCAAATTGGCATCTCTGTTAACACATATTAAGGTATATGCTTAATTTTTTTAAGAATAGTGGTGATCTAAATCATTTAAAAAAAAATATAAAAGAAAAAAAATAGTATATATTTACTACCACTTTAAATATAAAAATACAATTTTACGCCAAATGCGTAAGCGTTGGCAGGTATAGTTAAATGTATCATAGTTAAATATTAGTTATAGTAATAGTTAAATGTACCATAAATAAGCAGAGATGCCAGCTGCTCCGGACACGCCTAAATAATTAAAAAAACGGTAATTAACTACAAAGTGAAATTTGCAAACATTTGACTATTTTTGCTTGTTTTTTAAAAGCTATTTAAACAGCAAGCAAATTTTTATTGCTAATTTCTTTACGTTTTATGTGGTGAGCTGTATAACCCTATGAATTATTCAAAAATAGTGGTGGATAAAAATGTACTAAATTGAATTTATTAAATCAAGAATCACAATTGATAAACTACCACTTTAAAATGCATATTTGCTGTCCGGAGCAAGATGGCATCTCTGTATAAGTAGTAGGTACAATGCGACTAAAAAAAAAAAGCTGAAAACTGAATAAGGGTCAAATTAATTTTTTCACTATATTAGTATCAAAGTTTAAAAAATAATTTTGGCTCATTGCTTCAACAGAAAGGAAAATACGAGGAATAATTATAATATACAGTGGGTAAAAAAAGTCTCCGTACGCAGATATGAATGCAAATCAAAGTTTAATTTGTCACACAAATTCATAATGATAAAAATGAAAACTTAAAAATGTGTTAAAACTAATATTATTCAATATTTATTCATATTAAAAGGATGATAATACTGGCAAAATTAAATAATAAATCTTAAAAACTCAAAAAAATGTCGTAAACATCGAGCAAAAAAGTCTCCGTACAGTACCCTAGCACACGAAAAAAGTTTACAAAAATGCAAAATACATTTAATGATCAGTGGGCCCTCCTTTGGCCTTTATCACCTCTCTTAGACGTTTTGGCATTACCCTTACAAGTTTTTTTGTTGTTTCTGGAGAAATATTACAACAAATCCTACTAATGGCACTTTTGAGTTCAACTTTGTTTTTTATGTCATATTTTTTAAGTTGTCGGCCAATTTCTTCCCACAAATGTTCGATGGGGTTTAAATCGGGTGACTGGGGAAGGCTATGAAGTTGTTTAAGATGGTGAGGGCGCCGCTCTTGGCAAATCTTAGAGGTGTGTTTAGGATCGTTGTCCTGCTGAAAAGTAAATCCAGTTCCAAGAGATAGTTTCTCCGCTCTGGATCACACATTTTGCTTAAGAATATTCAGATATCCAAATCGATACATAGTTCCCTCGATGAATTGCAAATTACCTACTCCAGAAGCACTCATACACCCCCACACCATAACACCGCCACCACCGTGCTTCACAGTTCCGCATAAATTCTCAGTTAGCATTTGTTTGTTTGGTTTTCTCCGCACCATAACACGGCCATCTAACCCATGAATGTTAAATTTTGATTCATCTCTAAAAAGAATGGATTCCCAGAAAGATAATGGCTTGCTTACATGTTTCATTGCAAACTCGAGGCGCTTTTTCCTGTTGCACAAACTTATATAGGGTTTCTTCCGGGTCGCTCGTCCATGATAACCACTTTTTTAATGACATTTTTCACGGTTTGAGTTGAGACTTTAATGTTGTAACTAACCATTTAATCAGCTGCCAACCACGGTGCACTAATTCGTGGATTTGTTCGTGGACTTGGCGTATGATGTTTCTTTTATGCACGCGATTTAATTAGGACGGCCTCCACGATCGATCTCAATCAAGTGAATAAAATTTACGATATCTTTCAATGATATATTGCACAGTAGACTTCGATTTTTTAGTCATTTCACTAATCCTTCTCATGGATAATTCATCTTTTCGCAATTTAATCACTAATTCCCGAATAGCAACTTTAACGATTAACTTTCTAACGTCAAAGATTTATTGCGGGCCTGTTTTAAACACGTCAGAAAGAATTTGCATAAAGCGTACGGAAACTTTTTTTGCATTGCAAATTTCAATTTATCTTAGATATTGCAAATAATATGCTTTTCTCGTTTTGTAAAAATGAAAATTTATAAAAATATCTTTCTATAGACATATACTAAACACATATAGACAGTATTTAAAGAAAAAATGCAATACTTCGCAAATTATGCTCATTTATTCTTAAATTTAGTGACCGTACGGAAACTTTTTTTACCCACTGTATAAGCTTTTTTAGAAGACAATACAATTATATTGAGGCACATAAATATTACCGAAAAAATGTTAAAAAAATATTTTAAAGTCAATTTTGTTATAGATAAATCATTTTTATCAATTTCATTATCAAAACCTCTCACTGTTTCGAATCAGTAAGTGATTATTAGAATTAGTAAATTATTCTGATTTGAATCAACAAGTGATTCAAATGAGTAACTGATTCCATTCAGTTAGTGATTCGAATTACCAAAGTGAGCTTAATCTATTAACCCGTTTTGTCCCGACTTTATATATTGAAATGATACAAGAAGTGGTTTTATGGAAAAGGAGGTATTATATATTATCGAAATTAATTGGTTTTTCTACTGTTAGGCATTCAAAAAGTCTTTGATAGATCAAAAAGTACTTGCTCTTTTTAATTCTAAATCTAGTCAGAAATAACTAAATCATTGTGGTATTTGAGAATCTTTTAATTCACCCCGATAAATGGCAATTCTGAAAAAAGTTTCCCACCACAATGAATGTGTTTGAAAAAAAGGAACTGTCCTATATATATGACGCTGGGCGTTAACCGGTTAATTCGAATCAAATTGACATACCTGCCAACTTTTAATCCTTCCCATTTTCATTTTTTCCAGTGGTACTAAAATGGAATTAAAACTTCAATTTTAAGCAAACAAATACGTGGTATTTGAGAAAACTTAAGTTGACAATCATGATAGTAACGCATATTAATATATGTGTTTAATTTTTGTAAGAATAGTGGTGATCAAAATCATCTAAAAAATAAGTTTATAAAAGGAAAAATAGTATATTCTTACTACCACTTTAAATATGAAAATAAAATCTTCCGGAAAATCCGGAAGAGTTGGCAGGTATGAATTGAGGTAGGAAAATTGTTTCACTATCATAATTTCTCTAGGTCAGTGATTCTCAACCACTGTGCCGCCAAATATTAGAAATGATACAATAAAAATTATAATGCTTTTTTTATTGCGAGTAAAGTTTAAAATTACGAAAAGTTTGCATATATATACTTTTTATAATTTTTCCAGACTTTAATCGAGTGAACATCTTTGTCGACGATTGTATTATCTCTGACAATCTTAAAATAAATTTAAGTAAGAAGGAAGCGTTTAAATTGTCTTTGGCAATTTTAAAAAATGTTGAAATAAGTAGAAAGTTTAATGACTATTAAAGTTATTAATTAACAAAAGAAAGAAAGCTAAATAATAACTTTCAAACGTAAATAAAAGCTAATCATTAAAGTAAGTTATGCAATTAATAGTTTTAAAGGAAGTTAACATAGGATAACTAACTTAAACTAACAGTTAATAACTGTAGAAAACAAGCTAACCATTAATAATTAGCAAAAAAAATAACAGTTATCTACTAATTAATAAAAAATGAGTCGAAAGAAATGATTAATCTCTTAATAAACGTGCTTTTGTAGTATACTTATTATTTTATTTCACTTTCAAAATTATTATCACAAACTATTTCACACAGTGTATTATAGGTAAGTAAACAAATTTAAAAATTTTTTTTTTTCATTGTGCGCCGTCTAATTTCGAAATCGTTAAAAGTGTGCCGCCACAAAAAAAAGGTTGAGAATTACTGCTCTAGGTATTCCTGACTAGATTTGGTAAAAAATAAAATGAAATAAAATAATTACATACCTGCCAACTTTCACTCTTTCCGAGAATGGATTTTCAGAGTGGTTGTAAAACAATAAACAATCTAACTCAATAATATATTTATATTTTGATCCCGTTGAGACTCGCTTCCGCAAGGATTATTGTGCTTTTATATATTTATTGTAATTATTCATATGTAGTGGTGGTCAAACTCATTTATAATTATCATTATAATTCAAAAAGTTAATATGAATAACCTGAGTATTGCTACCACTTTAAATATGAAAATAAAATTTTACGGAAAATCCAGAAGAGTTGGCAGGTATGTAAATGTAATAGCAACAGAAAACATTCGTTCAGTTTGAAAAGCCTACATCATACCACTTTTTTTATTTACTTACTTTTCGAGACAATTTAATATAAAAAGTCAGAAAATATTAAGACAAACAACAAAGGTATTATTGCCTTAATTTTAATTAAATATTTTTTTAAAGAATTTTAATAATGTTCTACCCACAAGAAAAACATCCTGCAATTGAGTAGAGGACAATATTAAATGGATTTTAATAATAAATTTGAGTTTTTTTATTATCCTGTATTTTATATTCCTCGTGTAATTTTTTGAAAATAATTCTAAACGGTTTTAATAAATTTATCAAAAAGAAATAATCCCTTTTTTAAAGAATTATTTCTTAATTTGCACTGAACGAGGTCAATCTCTAGGGGAAATAAATTGAATTTATTATATTTTAAAGTTTGTTGACTTTTAATGACAGTAAATTTCGTAAATTAAAAAATGGTTGAAATGTCCTCTTTAAAGAGGGAGAAAGAGAAAGTTATTAAAAATTTCTTCTTTTAATGTCGACTCAGTTTTTACGTACAACTTATTAGTTGATCGTTTGCGGAGATTCAACAACACTTCTCGGATAGAAAGTGGTGCCAAAATTAATTTACTTGTAGTACGTTTTTTGAAGTTCTTGTGAGTTAATACTTCGGAAGTGGCCATTAATCTTATTTTGATTGCAGTAATGGCAACAATTTTTTAAGGACAAATTTCATTAGAGTAACGAAATTGATTTCTGGAGTAAACTTTATTTCTTCTGGAAACTTTAACTGTCAGAAAAATCGATGGCATAGTTAAGTCTAATTTTTAAACAGGTCTTTTCTAAGACTTATGAAGTCTTATTCAACATAATTAAATATCTGTCATTCATTTTAAATATTTTCTAGAACTGATCATGAAAAATTTCTTATTAATCTCGTCAATTGTATTTTGCTAGTCATTTACATATATTTTCTATAATCAAAATTTATATATTTACTTTTAAAATTTTTTAAAATATATACGATTTAAAAGGATTTAAACTACCACTGCATTTAAAAAATTTAAACATATATATTTTATACCTACATTTACTTTAATATCCATAATTAAAAAAATCATGATAATTTGTATCATGATAACCAATTAACCCTTTAACTTGTACGCTCGAGTTAATTCGAGTGCGGTAAACAGGCCAAACTGTGCTCACTCGAGATAATTCGAGCGGCGTTGTATTATATGCTGCTATAAGCTTTCGCACTCGAATATAGTCGAGAATTGAAAATAACAATGTGAAAGCTAAGAAAAGAAATCGTTTTATTGATATTTATCATTTACATAGCATTGTAAGCTACAACACTTATTTATTCAAGAATAAAATATTATATAGCCTTTTTCCAAAATATTTTATAGCCTTTTTTTTAGTTTATCAAAATTGTCCACCAAAAGAAAAGACAATGTTCTACAGCAGTGTTCCCCAACCCCCGGTCCGCGGACCGGCACCGGTCCGTGGATCAAATGGTACCGGGCCGCCCATTTCATTGAAACTGAATTTAAATTCCTAGGTTTATGTGTTCCATTAAAATTTTATTTATTTAAAAAGGGGGGGGCGAAGGTAGTGACATAATTGTTTTAATGTTTGTAATGTATCATTGCCTTCGATTACCCCCAGGTGGAACCGTTTCATTGCAAAGAAACAAGCTCAGGGTTCTCATTGATTTAAAGTTCTAGTAAGTTAAAATGTTAAATCAATTTATACTTATTTTTTGATGTATAACTGTATTTTATTTTGAAGGCATGCTTAAATTCAATTAAATTAAAATTAGTAAATCAAAATAATATAAAATATAAACAATCAACGCCCCCCCCCCCGGGGGCCGNCAACCCCCCCCCCGTGGGCCGCGGTAAAATTATCAAACGTTGACAGGTCCGCAGTGATAAAAAGGTTGGGGAACACTGTTCTACAGTGTGTTTTTTACATTTAAAAAAATTGATTTTTTTCTTTGGCCGGTTTTTTTTTCCAAAAAATCTGTGCGTTAAGGGGTTAAGGATGGAAAAATAAAAGGTGTCTTCGGGGCCGAAACTTCTTGAGAAAACTTCAAAGACGACATGCTTGTAAAAAAAAAAAAAATTCTGTGATGTTTTTGACCTACTAATTCCCCGATATTCGTGTTGTCTTTATGGTTGTTGTCCTTTCCTTTTTACCTTTACTTATAATTAACTACCAATTTCTCATATAACTAACCACCTAATTTTAATTAGCTTTCGTTGATTCTAGAAATATTGCATAATGTACGGAGGTAGCCTCTTTGAACAAGGCACTCGCTGGTCTCTATTCCTAGTTTCCTTAGTTTTTTAGTGATGTTTAAATTTTTAAAGAACCATCAGCTAACAATTTTAATTGAAATGGCATTTATTTGCCGCTATGATTGACGGTTGCATAAGATTGACTGGTATGAATTTATGTAGTTTATTTAATGGTGCAACATTGTAATACCGATTCAAAAAGAAAATTTCGTAATAAAGAAATTCTTAAAAAAATATTAATAAAAAATTCAATATCACTGCTTTCAAGTTCTCAAATAGTAATAATCAACGTCTACATTTACGTTAAAATTGTAATTATATAATTGATACATATATATAAGTATTCCTATTTACTCATAACACGTCATACATCCCAAATCAAAGCACATATATTGTATTGCAATTTTCGAAATTATTTCTTTAAAAAATTAAAGTTGTATCAACTTTCATGTAGTAACATTAGTTTCCTTGTAATTTATGTTAATTAAATTCGCAGATATGAAAACAAAATAAGTATGAAGTATTACATAAGGTCAACTTTAGCTAGATTATTCCAAAAATAAAATTCCAATTCCTCTATTCTAAGAGAAGGCTATTTTTGAACAGTAGTTTAACTACATCTAACTTTCGAGGGTATATTTAAAAATGGAGTTAACCCCACTTTCAAGTTCATCCAGTAATTTCTATCTCGTTTTAAAAACTATATGCTTGCAACTTAATTCTGTTTCTAAACCAGGGCTTTCCAACTCATATGATGCCCGGGCCCGCACTTAAAAACACCAGTCAAATGAAGGGCCGCAACTTTATCAAAGTTTTATATAGGACTCTTTTATGTTTAAAGGAACATTAAATATTACAGTCAGATTTTTATCAAATTGTACTTAATTCAAATTGTAAAAAAGTATTGAATTACAAATTAAAATACGAAGTTGATTTTTAAAAATATTTTATTGCACATTAAAAAATTCTGGCCACATAATTTACAAATGCAAATAATTTTGTCCCAAATGAGTGGTTTCAAAAAGTTAAATGGGAGAATTTCTTCGAGAAAATTTCTGATTCGCATATGCTAAATTATATTCCCCAAATACAGAAAAAAAAGTAGAAAAAAAAAACGAAATAAAAAAGAGCAACACACATGATTATTTTTGTATTTGAACAAGTATTTTCTTGGATGCAAAACCTAAGAAATAACTTTTTTGGAACCGTTACTATGTTAAATTTCACAGAAACGAAGAAATTAGGTTTTTTTAAACGAATTAAAAGTATTTTAAACACATATAGAGAATTACGAGAATTGTACGTAAAAAATGACAAATAATATGTTTTATTTCGTGGGACACAAAAAAAAAGGCTTCGCTGGCCGGAAGTTGGTAACCACTGTTCTAGACCATAAATACAACAAATCAGTCAAAAAGGGAAAAATAATTATAAATAATTAAAGTTTTACGGCTCAGATTGAACAAATACGATGACCTAATATTGAAATTATATCTGTATAAAGTATGTGTAGCTAAAATGGCTGTTTAGTCAACAATTATAACAATATCAAATAATTGATGACTAATTCGTCAAGTACATAAATCAGAAGAACATTTCCCCGTGGGCACAATTCGTCTCGGCGACAATTCATAGTGAGCACAAATCGCCGTGTGATCAATTCTTCACAGGCCTAACCATCACCTCCTACATCAGAAAGCCTCCTCGCGGTATCTTATAAGTCAGGGGTTTCCAACTTACATGAGACCGCGGGCCACTATTAAAAACACAAATCAAATGGCGGGCCGCAACTTTATCAAAATTTTATGTAGGACTCTTTTATGTTTGAAGGAACATTGAATATTATTGTTAGATTTTTACCAAGTTGTACAAAACAAAAGTATTGAATTATAAATTAAAATAAGAAGTAGATTTTGAAAAATATTTAATTGCATATTAAAAAAATTCGAGCTACAATAACTTTAATGTGCATCCATGTATTAAACAATTAATGTGCAACAGATATCTAATTGTTAAGATATAAAACTTTAAAAAGGTTGGTATTAAAACTTACATAGTAGCACACAAAATGTTCAATCACAAAATTGAGGTTTGTCTGCTGCAACCAATAGAGAATAGATATTTACATTTTAAATTTAAAATTTACAAATCTGTGTGTAAATATTTTCGTCCAAAATGAGTGGTTTCAAAAAGTTAAATCGGAGAATTTCTTCGAGAAAATTTCTGATACACACATGCTAAATTATATTCACAAAATATAAAAAATGAAGTAAAAAAGAGATACACGATTATTTTTGTATTTGAATAAATATTTTCTTGGATGCAGAACCTGAGAAATAATTGTTTTTTGCACCGTTGGTATAAATTTCACAGAAACACGGTTTCGAAGAAATTAGGTTTTTATTAACGAGAAAAGTATTTTAAACCCATATAGATTTTTTAAGAAAATTGCCCGCAAAAAAAGGCTTCGCGGGCCAGATGCGGCCGCCAGTTGGAAACCACTGTACTAGACTATTAAAATTTATAATTACAGTACAGAACCCGTTATCCGTAAATCAGGAAACCGAAACGAAATTCGATNAAACTCCAGCAGTTTTTGCATAGGGTAACGCTATCTTGGAAGAGTTTAGTCTCATAGTATTGATACCAGAGACGTATTTTCTCAGGGACAACAGTACCTAAGACATTGAAAAGGATTGTGGTTGTCGGTTTCCCTTGTTTTAAGAACCGACGAATTTCTAGAGCTTGTGTCTTGTTTTCAAAATTGAACTCCCGACTAATGTCCGAAACCGAAGTTTCAACAGGAAAGTTCCTGAGAATGAATTTGGAGGAAATGCATTCTAGAAGGCATTTAACTGCTACAGGAATCTCTAGGATTGTTTTTATCTTTAAGATGTATTTTGCAGTTTCTAAGTCGTCACATTGAATAAGGAGCGACCCGCTTTTTTGGAATCTAATACTTTTAATTTTTTTTGTCGGTACAGAAGCATTTAGGTCTGCTTTAAGGCGTACTGGTGAGGTCTGAGGTATAGCACTAGATTTTTCTTTTGCTTCAATATTAAACCAAAAGTCTGCTGAGCCGTTGTTTTTAGCATGAGCCAAAATATCTTCTATGGGCTCCTTGGAGCACCACTGGTAGTCTAGGAGATTGGTCATTTTGACCAGATGGCCCCCAAAAGGTAAAGAGTAAAAGTGGCTTACCTGTTTTTTGGTAATCCTGAAATAAGGAGGGAGATTTTTAACATCTAACTATAAATTCATGGATGTTCGCTTATTATCCAAAAAAAAAATGTAATTCAGAAAATAAAAAAAATTCGAAATAGAAACTTAAACGTGGCTTTTCTTTAGTCACATTACTCCCGCTAAAACCTAGTTATTAACCAACTGACTTCATGAAAAAGCTTCGGAAAACATCAATCTCCAATTGAAAACTCCAACTCCAACACTACTACGATCAACACAGTAAGTTTTAAAGTCGACCTTTACAATCAGAGAAACTGCCAACTCAAACGCGAAGTTCGAGATGATCCTGCCTGAGTTGAGTTGTTTTTAAAAGTACTTGAGAGAAATTTATTATATATATTTGAGATTTGAATCTGTAGTGGTTGACAAGTAAATCAAACTAATAATATTCATAAATTTAAAAAAAAATATATAGACTTATATTTGGTACCACTTTCTAAATTTTAATATATTTGATATTATATAGTTCTTTAACTTTTAGGTCTACCTTTATAGCGATCTGATTGGACTACTTACAAAAAACCGTGTGGAGGCTTTCAGTTATAGGAGGCGTTGGCCTATCTCGTCTTAACGACTATTCTCCACGAGCACAATTTTTGGGGGTTTCGACATTTATTTACGAAGACAAACCTCTTGCAGTGTAAACGAAAGCTAACTAAATGATTGATTTGTTGGTTGTTCTAAAATTACGAACGTTGCTAAGAGACGAACATGTGATTTGTTAACAAAAGGGCGTGGATGTATGCTTGTACAGGGTTCCCGCGGTCCTTAAAAAATTTTGTAGTGGTAGTAAATTTTAATTACGGCTAGAAGATCTTTCTCGCTTTGATATACCATGGTCGTTAAGTGGTATAAAAGCTGGTATTTTCGTGCCTGTATACCTTCTTTGGAAAACAATTTTTTTAGTGATGGTCACTCAGAAATTAAATTATCTACGATTATTTAAATTTCAATACCTCTTTTTGAAAGTTACAAGGCCCGCGGGAAATATGTTGTATAAGGCAATAAACTGGAACTAATCGATGCGACTTTAATTTAGACTCCAGTTTAATAATATCGTGAAAAAGATATATATTTGATAGCAAAATAATTTTAAACTAGCATTTATCTTATCTATGCAAAATATTTGTATTGGTCGCAACATATTTGTCGCAACAAATATAATATTCTACCCATCGTCCTTGTTGTTCAAAATATTCTACACTGTCCTAGTAAATTATTTTTAAGAATAAAATTCACTAAAACTAATTTTTACTAATTATTTAATTCCAGGTTTTTGGAGTTTGAATTTTGTTTTATTTTTAAGAAAAGAAAAATGTACTAAATTTAAAAACAAAATTAAATTGAAGAAAAATTTACTATTTAGCTACCACATACGAAAATTGAAGACTTTTACGATAGACAATATAAGCGTTAAATCGTTTTCGAATATGAGACCGATAAAAATTTCAAACAAAAACTTTCTTAAACAAAACGGGAAACAGAATATTCTAAATATTTATTTATTTTTGATCTAAAGATCGGATTTTTACGCACTGCGATGCTGTATTAATGATTCAAGAAGTAAACTTTACATTGAACTGATTGAACTCTGCAGCGATAAAGTATAAAATTTGCTTGAAAACATACAGTAAAAGCTCGATGTAACAAGTACGGTTTATTAACATAAATCATCACTTCCTACATCTGAAAGCATCCACACGGGTTTTCATAAGTAGTCTGCGCAGACTATTTAAAAAGGGAACCAGTTGCGCGCATGAAACTAAATTCTATTTTAAAAGTACATGAGAGAAATGTTTCATATACATTTGAGAATTGAATCTGTTGTGGTTGACAAGTAAACAAGACAAACCAATCTTAATCATAAATTAAATAAATTTTTAGACATATATTTGCTACCACTTTCTTATTTTTACTTGATTTTGTAATAAATGGCTCTTTCGTTAATTAGTTTACCTTCATAGTGGTCTTATCGGACCATCAACAAAAAACCGTGTTGAGGCTTTCAGTTATAGGAGGTGTTGCATAAATTCGCTATCCGATAAATGTTTCACAATAATGATACAAATATTGTATATTTATAACGAATTAAAAATTACTAACCTTCCGCTATTACGACGGAATTTTAAGGAAAATACATTTTCCTGTCGTTTTAGTGAGAAATATTTTGCGAAGAAGATTTTACTTGAAGTCCTTTTTATTTATTTCTGACATCAATACAGAAAAAAACGAAACCTTATAATTTCAAACCATTATTTAAATAAAGCAATGTTTAATAAATCATTTAACTCTTTCAAAGATTGTGATATAAGAACTGTTCCGCTTAAAATAAAAAAAAGTAAGGTGAATATTCATACGATGAACACAATTCAATTTAAATAAACACAATTAAAAATGTCTACCCCTGCGAAAATCTTCTAATCTGTAACATATTATATTATATTGATAGCATAACAACCTGGAATCTCTGAAAAATGTTCAAACTAAATCATAAAATCATTAGCATTTATGATCAGTTCGTAAGTATTCAAATGTAGCTACTAATTTTATTTTATAACCGTCGTTGAACAGCCGACCCAATTTCATGGGTTTACGACTACTTACGTTCAACTCCGTAGAGCCTTGTAATTTTGAACCAATCCAGAAGACAAGGAAACTCCTGGATCAGTACCCCCAGAAGTATGATTTGTAATGGGTAAAGGGAAGACTTTATGATTCTACAGATTTAACGTGCATCAGTCACCATTTACTACAACGGGGGTCTTCGGCCGGCGAGGATCGAACCCACGACCTCTTGGATATGGGCCCAGCGCCCTACCGACCAGGCTATCCCGGCCCCAAAAAGGCATTGTTCTATAATTAAATGATTGAGCGTGAAATTCCAAGCAGGTGCGATTCGTGAGGTCGTGCTGATTACGTCCCTGCCCTTTGTGCAAACCGCCGACCGCATTTAAACTCGAAAAATATTAAATAATGCCATAGGAATTCATCTCCTGAAAAGGTCTATGTTAAAATAGGAACATTGTAATTCTTTCGAAAGCGCTAAAGTTCTATTTATTAAAATGGAAAGAGTAAATCTTATCTTTAACATATTTAAAACAANGAATCACAATTGATAAACTACCACTTTAAAATATGTATTTGCTGTCCGGAGCAAGTTGGCATCTCTGCTGTTAACCTCCTCACTCACATGAATGAGTTAATTAAAGCCCCTAACGGGGCCGCATGTTAGTTAATCACCTCGCATAGGCATTTTAAGTACCTTTCAATAGATGAAAATTGACATGGTCAATTAAATCTGAATGGTGATTTGCGGACGTGAGCTCGTCAACGTGGTTCACATTAAACCGTTGATTAGCGTAAAATACATCAAGAAAAAAAAATCTGGTGAAGTAAATATAAGCCTCCTGGTTAATAAAACAAAAATTGAAAAAATTAATATAATGAGGAAATATGGTATAAAGAAGAAAAAAACGGCATAAATCAACTAGTGATAACCGTTGATCGAATTCTACCACAGATAAAATTTTGGAAGGGGTGTAATAACTAGCACTATAAATATAACATACCAATTCACTAGTATATAAGTCATGTTAACTCGTGAGGTACATTTTCATAGATGAATGTTGTCATAGTCGAAAAATAAATCCCCACACATACGTATTCGAAATTGTAATACAAGTATCCGACAGAACAAATCAGTGAAGCTGAAATATATATGGCACCGAACCACGCAAGTTGTAGTACTAAAGCGACAGTTTTTTTAAAAGTATAATGCTTATTTAAATTTCAGCAAAAAAGCTTGCATCATTTCAATTTTCGTAACAGTTTAGTATATTAAAACTTCAACCAAACATCAAATAGGATTACATCATTTCCATTTCCCGTAAAGGGTCAGTACATACCATAAAATAAAATTAAAAAAAACCCATCTTAGCAAGAAACTCAGACATTCCGAAATTGTCTGATACTTTTTATTTTTTTCTTGATCTCGTTGTACTGTTTTTCTATCACTGCTTATGTTAACTGCATACCTGCCAACTTTTAATCCTTTCGAGGATGATTTTTCTCAGTGGTAGTAAAATGAAATTTTAATTACAATTTTAGGAAGAAACATACGCAGTATTTTGGAAAAGCTTAAGCTGACAACTAAGACAGTATTACATATTGATTTATATGTAATACAGTCTTAAAAATTTAAAAAAAATAGTGGTGGTCAAAAAGATTATACATTTTATTTTTTAAAGGCACCTTTTATATCCTAGAACAAATGGGCGTGTTCCGTTGCGAACAGACTTTTCTAGTATACCTAATATATTATATAATATATTTTTATTACTTTCCAATATTTTACATTTATATTCGTAACTTGTTTTTAAGGGAACATTCCTATAACGAAATTATACATTCTCGTGATTTGTATGCTTACGTATAGTAACTATTAAAGTTGTGTTGAGTTTTTTAAGGATGAAATATTATAGAGTTTACAAGCTGCACGAATTTTCCAAAACTTGAAACCCATTATTTGTTTTACAAGATCAGACAAAATAGTCCCTGACAAATGTGACAGTTTCAAATGAAACAACAGATGTTTATAAAACTTAGTTTCCGTCCGAAATGTTCCAAAAGGATCGTTACTATTCTTCTCATTATGTGCATTTCGAATAGGAGCATACCCTTTGCTTCATTTGCATGCGACACAGTTCTTTCCAGTCGAGAGGAAATAGCATTTATTGTATTCTTCTGCCCATTAATTCTTAGTTTTAAATATATGTTAGATAATGTTTGAAGTTGAGACAGATGCATACATTTTATTGATTTGTTTTCGAGTGTGGTTGTGGATCGTATATTTTATTGACTTGAATTGTCTTAAGATAAAGGTGATCACATCAATTGATGGAATAATTACGTATTTTATATAACATAGTGCTAGAGGGAATGTTTATTGATTGGTGAAATACATTTGAATGAGAACGTGTAAAGCATAGTTAGAGCAAATATATTAATATTGTTAGAGTATAGCGGATGTTCGAAAATATGAGCACCAATTTGAAAAATCAATAAAATAAAAGGAGATAGAAGTATAATTTTATAAAAAGATTTTTAGATCTACTCAAATGAACAATTTATATTAGAGAATTATTTTATTTTATAGCGGGCGTTGAACAGCTGAACCAATTTAAAGCTTACGCCTACATATCGCTGGTTCAAAACAAACGCGACACATCTGCAAACGTATTATGCCTGCAGATGTGTCGTTTTAGTTTTGAACCAGCGATATGTTCAATTCAGTGTCTTGAAATTTTGAACCCCATCCAGAAGACAAAGGAACTTCTGTATCAAACGTTTGGACAAACTAGCCATCGAGGGAGGCCTTTTTGATGGCACTAACCTGCATTTACGTTAGTTGGAGAGGAAAACCACAAAAACATCTCACAATCAGCCCCATGACGAAAAGATTCTTACCCATGATCAGTCTATCTATGAGGATATTTTCACACCAGCAATGTGGCCGTGTGAGCCGGGAGCAGAATTCGTATCGACCAGCCATCTCTGGTATTCGAACCCGGGTCTCCTGGGATGCGAAGACTCTATCTTTTGAGCCAGTGTGGCCCACAGTGGAGAATTAGAAGCAAAAGTGAGCTTAGCCATCTAATTAAACATAAAGAAATCCTTTTATTCATAAAGTCTAGACGCTTCGTACGGCTAGGTGATACAGAAGAAGTGAATAAAAATTTGGAGCTGAAAAAGAGTTTGAATCGGAAACAATGAACTCAAGACTAGAGGATAGTTAGATGACGGAATGATAAAAATTACCAACTGGAAATCAATGACCATGAACGCCCAGGGCATCAGGCTGTAACGCCATGAAAAGAGAAAAAGAAATATGCATTTTGATACGTTTTGGTTAAAAAAAATTGTGATATGTTCTAATTATAAAAATAATACTACTGTTCGCAAAGGCTCAAAATTAATTATAATGTTTGTCAACTAATGGTATTGATGATTAAGTAAAGCTCTAATCAGCAATGTCTTTGGCTACAAGATCATTCTAATTGGATGCCTAAAAATCTAAATCCCGCATGGGTAAATCGTTGAACTTCTTAATACCCTGAATCAACAGCCAATTAGTTTCGTGACGTCACTTGCAGGTATCCAACTAAGTCCGATCTTAAAATTGATTCCAAGCCACGCTTGCTAATAGCTGTAGAACATTTATAACTGCAAAAGTTCAATTCTCTAACCTTGTAATTTTAAACCTAATCCAGAAGACGAGGAACCTCTTGAATTAAGTATTAGAATAGACAAGCTTTTGTGGCGGACGTTTTGATGGAGCTAGTCCGGTAGGGTAATGTCCGATCCTAAAGAGCGGTCTATATATGAAACGCACCAAAACGAAAAATGTGGTAATTTATATTTGTATATACCAGGCAGATTTTTCATTCTATTACTTGCCACTTTTACAACTATGTACTAAAGATTAATTAAATCAATAGATAAATTAAAATAATTGATTTCTTATCGTACTGGATCATGGATGTTAACTGCTCTGCTTTCGACAAAAGTTTTAACCCTTTCCACTAAAGAGGTGACTGTTAGTCACCACTGTCGCCTGTAAATTACCCACCACTCTAATTGTGAAATTGTTTTCATCTTAATGTTTAGTTACCACTTCATTCCATTATCTCTGGGTATTATACGGCAAGTTTATAAAAAAATCTTTCAAAATGTTAGTGGTTGCGGCCATTTTTCTAACTCTTGAAAGGACTTCGAGTGCAAAGGGTAAATAAATTATTAGCGTATTAAATAGTAAAACTTGTAGAATGAGGATAATTACGCTTACTAATTGAAAGTGTCACCACGAGATAACTGTAATAAAAATACATTTCTTATAATATTTCGAATTTTTGGTAAGCAATGGCTGAACAATTACTTCAAATGAAAAGTATTAAGCTAAAATTAACTTAAAATTCGTTCCCACAAGAAAATATTTTTTTTAGCAAAGTGCAGCAAGTTAGAATCTTTGTAACCGATCCCAAAAAATGTTCTATATATGAAAAGCACCAATAGGAAAAATTGGAAGCTCATATTTTTTATACCAAGTGGATTTTTCATTCGATTACTTACCACTTTAACTATTAAAAAGCTTTGATTTTTGATCTAAATTTAAATATTTATGTCTCTGATATATTACCACAGAGAGAACTACCTTGTTTTTGAAAAATAATTACTATTAATAAAATTCGTGTAAAAAAATGTCAATAAAAGGACGCTAGGCTCAACCAAATTAAATTACTTACTTGGCAAATCGCGATTTAAATAATTTTAAATCACAATTATTAAATTAAAAGATAATTGGTAAATCTCTTGGGTTGATGCATAATTTCAAGCGTTTTTTTTTTAATTTAAGAAATTTGCGTTGAAAATGAAATGTATTGGCATAACCTTTCGTGTTATTCGAAAGAGAAGTTTTCGCTCTATAAAATAATGCATTTCACTTTTTGTTAAATTTTTGTTACTTTTTAGATCATTTAAATGGAGTGTCAAGTCGACAAAAACGAGCATTTCCGACACCACCCTCTTTTTGCGTTCAATCGAGGCGCCAAAGCTACAGAAGCTGCTATAGAGATATGTGCCGTGCGATTTCAAATGATTTACGCTGCGTTTTGTTCAATAATGACGTCAAATTACGGCCATGGTTGGACGTTTTTTTCGAGACGCTTCTGGGTGATTTCTACCGAAGAGGCATCGAAAAATTCGTTGAACGTAAGGAGAAAGTCGTAAACAACAACGGAGAATACATTATTGATTAAATTGTTGTTATTTTATGTCAAAAAATAAAGTTATAAAAATTTTTTAAAAAAAAGCAAAAAACGTGGGAACTTCTGCATGGTCCCAATATATTTCGGTTAAGAGTCGAAACAATTTTCTGGTTAATTGGGAAAATTGACTGCTATACACTTAGGGTAAATGACATCAATATGAAAATAAATATTAGCAATTTTTTGTAATACAGTATGATCCCAAAATAAAAAAATTTAAAGAGTGAAGAATGTTTTGTACGATTATTTTAATTTCTGCGAATTTTTTTATAAAGTTATATTTATAAACTCTTACGTCCCTCAAAATTTTCAACAAGATTTTAAATTTTTCAGAAAATGTGGCTACCCTGTGGTAGCTATTAAATGCTTATATTTAAATATAAAGTTGTGACAGCAAATATTCTTCACACGACACTGGGGGAAATAAAATCTGATAATGGCTTTCAAACCTTTTTATCCTAATCTCCTTTTTAAGTATTCAGCTGGAACACGTTCTTCAGCTGACAAGATCGTGGAATCTCTATGTTTATTCTAAAATTCAACCTCATTTTTTTTCTTTTTTTTTTCTTCTCAAAATCGACCAACACTGCAACGACTGCTTATGGAAGTCCTTTTTCCACTATTTTCTTTCCAAAGACTTTTTACTTTCAACTAGATTTTTAGTGACGTAAAAAGTAAAAGGCTTTCGAAGCTGTTCGTAGAGAAAAAAAACTTTTTTTAAAAAAAAGTTCGAAAAATCTCGAAGTAGAATAAGAAAGAAGTGAGAGTGAATGAAGAGTGAAAGACGACGTGATTTGAAAGCAAGTGAATTTGAAAGAAGCGGCAGGTGTGAAAGGACGGCAGCATCACTTTAAATTTGAAAAGAAATCACCAGAAGATTGAACGATTTTTTTTCGTTTTCTCTAAAGATATATATGCATGTAGTTGGATAATTGAAAAATCCAGTTCTTTCAAACTGTTATCATTTGCTAGGCTTATCGAAAAGTTACCTTCAAGCAAATAGCAAAGTAACGGTGAGTTTGTTAATAGTTATAGTGCTCTCTGGATAATTTTTTACAATCCATCGTAATTTCAAATTTTTTAACTCTTTAATGGGCCCTTTATTTCTAGTAAAGGCAAATTAAAGTTTTTTTGGAATTGAAATTGTTTTAAGAACAGTAACTGATATAAAAAAAACTCATTTAGTTTATTAAAATGCCATTTTTTTGGTGGTAAATATATTTAGCATGACCTGTTAGGAACTTACTGACTTTTATTTTTCTTTATTTATAAAATAAATTCCTTAAATGCTACAAACTTCAAAAGGAATTGTGTATTTTATAATTTTATACGTTTTTCAAAAGTGACAAATGGTTACCAATTTTATTCAAACTCACTTCCAGAAAGCGGAAGTTACTGAAAAATGGAAACCGAAATTAAAAGTGGTAAAACGTGGTGGTAAGATACTTACCACGGCCTTCAAAAGGGTTAAGTCTTATAATTTTTGCGCAGAAAGACAAAATGTAACGTTAAGTTTAACGACGAAAATAGGAGCGTCTGCTGAGCTTACGAGTTTTTAATATATAGAGATGTACAGCAATAAATAGATATGTTAACACACTAGAATAACATAGGCGAAAAGATTTCAACATTATGCTTAATGAAAAAATAATATTAAATTTTATGATAATTAGTTTTGGTAGTCGTTGTAGTTTTAGTAATTGTAGTAATAATAATAGTTGTAGTAATTTTAATCATGAATGAAAAGAAATTAACTATTGTGTCCATAAAATGGTAACCTCAACTTACCTGGCCTCAATAAAAACTAGTTGTAAGATCATTTCAAAGTCGTTTGGTTATAGACAGAAGTAGCTCTTATTTATTTTAACACATCGCAATCAGACAGTCTAACGAGAAAAAAAATTAATTATAGTTGTTATGCATTGAAATTTTAAAAAAGTGGTAGAAAAGATTTCATGAAAGTTGGAACAAACATGTCTTTATATAGTAACAATTTCAATTTCAAAAAAAATTATTACGCGCGATTGAAATACTGATTGCATATAAACGGAATCATTCATGTTTGCGGTAATCACGAATAGATAATTTATTTCTTTGATAAACAGAGAAGAAACCAAGTAGTTTTGCTATCAATTTTTAAACTTTTACATGGATTGCAGAAGTTTCAAAAACGTATTTTAGTGTGACTCGACAGCAATGTGTTAATAAAAATAATTTGTAAATATATTAAAAATCATAATTTGACCAATTTTGAACATTTTGGCATCAAATTTTAACAACCAAAAAACAGATCACTTGATTATAGGTTGAGACTAACTAAAAATTTTGAACATTTCAAATAGCAAAATTCAACAACCAAATAACATAGAGATGCCAACTTGCTGAGCTTTGTAAAAGCATTTTTTCTAATGGCAATGAAAGTTAAGCTATTTTTAGTTCAGCATTTCTCATTTTAAGTAATTTTTTTCCACTACTACATATCAAAATTCGAAGTATCATATGAAATGCAATTTCATTGTATTTATCTCATGGTGACACTCTTTCAGGGTAATCGAATTATCCTAATTCCACAAGTTTTACTATTGTTTTACTAATTTATTAAAACTTTCGTAGAAAGTGGAGCAGTTGGCATCCCTGGAATTTGAAACGATTTGATTATGGTTTTAGGCAAGATTCAAAATCTAAACATTTTAACCCTTTCAATACGGCGAAAAATCAGTCCAAGTGCGCCCCATTGCCGGGATCAGGTATTTCTCCTCCAAACGATTATTAGATAAAATAACTTTTATGCCTAAAAGGTTTAAGGTCTTAGAGACGCATAAACGCCCCCATAACAGCGCACCATCAATAACAATTATTTCACAAGCTTCATTGATGGGACAGCATATGTCCCACCGTAAGAGCAAAGCATCCAAGCCCCGGGCCAGGGTATGTCCCGGTAGGAATTCTAGAGTCAATAACTCATTTTTATTGACATTTTACTTAAAATTTTGACGATTATTTTAGGCAACGTTTTTTTATTAACATTTTCATGTACATTTGCGTTAACATTTTTATTAACATATTTATTTCTAAACACTTTTTGAAATTAACAGTTATTAAATAAGAAAGGTAAAAAATTGAAAGTAGTGGAGGAACAACAGTATCTAAAGTCTGGGTTTCTTGAGGGTGTGGTAGGGCTGGAAACAGTTCTTGCACAGTGCTACGTTGCAAGAGGTGCACACTATTTTCGAGCTTGCCTCTTTATTCATTTTTGCGCACCATGCACATCTTCTGCGCGTTTTTTCCTCAATTGGGAAATGGTTTCCAACAATGAAAAGTCTCGCTGTTGATGATGATGATGATATAGTTTTGGAGCAAGAGGGCCTTAAAATCGGTTTGGAGACCAAAGTGGGCATTATTTTCTGTCCTAGATANAACTCATTTAGTTTATAAAAATGCCGTTTTTTTGGTGGTAAATATATTTAACATGACATATTAGGAACTTACTGACTTTTATTTTTCTTTATTTATAAAATAAATTCCTTAAATGCTACAAACTTCAAAAAGAATTATGCATTTTATAATTTTATACGTTTTTTAAAAGTGACAAATGGTTACCAATTTTATTCAAACTCACTTCACAAAGCGGAAGTTATTGAAAAATGGAAACCAAAATTAAAAGTGGTAAAACCTGGTGGTAAGATACTTACCACGGCCTTCAAAAGAGTTAAGTCTTATAATTTTTGCGCAGAAAGACAAAATGTAACGTTAAGTTTAGCGACGAAAACAGGAGCTTCTGCAGAGCTTACGATTTTTCAATATATAAAGATGTATAGCAATAAATAGAACTGATATGTTAACACACTAGAATGACATAGGCAAAAAGATTTCAACATTATGTTTAATGAAAAAATTATATTAAATTTTACGATAATTAGTTTTGGTAGTAGTTGTAGTAATTGAAGTAATAATATTAGTTGTAGTAATTTTAATCATGAATGAAAAGAAATTAACTATTGTGTCCATAAAATGGTAACTCAACTTACCTGGCCTCAATAAAAACTAGTTGTAAGACCATTTCAAAGTCATTTGGTTATAGGCAGAAGCAGCTCTTATTTATTTTAGCACATCGCAATCAGGCAGTCTAACCAAAAAAAAAAAAAAAATTAATTATAGCTGTTATACATTAAATTTTTTAAAAATGGTAGAAAGGATTTCATGAAAGTTGGAACAAACAAGTCTTTATATAGTAACAATTTCAATTTTTAAAAAAAAATTATTACGAGCGATTGAAATACTGATTGCATATAAACGGAATCATTCATGTTTGTGGTAATCACGAATAGATAATTTATTTCTTTGATAAACAGAGCGGAAACCAAGTAGTTTTGCTATCAATTTTTAAACTTTTACATGGATTGCAGAAGTTTCAAAAACGTATTTTAATGTGACTCGCCAGCAATGTGTTAATAAAAATAATTTGTAAATATATTGAAAATCATAATTTGACCAATGATGAACATTTTGGCATCAAATTTTAACAACCAAAAAACAGATCACTTGATTATAGGGTGAGGCTAGCTACAAATTCTTAGATTTTAAATATCAAAATTCAACAACCGAATAACATAGAGATGCCAACTTACTATTTTTTTACTAATTTATTAAGACTTTCGTAGACTGTAGGAGCAGTTGGCATCCCTGGAATTTCAAGCCATTTTATTATGGTTTTAGACTAGATTCAAAATCTAAACATTTTAAACTTGAACGCCACGCTAATTTTACATGGCTTGCCTGTCTGGCCCAACGGTAAATAACTTCAAACTAAATTTACGAATATTAGACAGATTTTGCTTGTTTTTGAAAGGGTTTAGCAATTATGTGTTTCTAATACTCTTGGCTTCGCCGGCCACCGGTGACCCCCAATGACATTCAACGTGTTAACCCTTTGCACTCGAGAGGTGACTCTCTTCGCCAGTCACCACTGTCGCCTGCAACTTACTCCCCACTCTCAATGTGAAATTTTTTTCATCTTAATGTTTAGTTACCACTTCATTCAGTGATCTCCGGGTATTATACGGTAAGTTGTAAAAAAAACTTTTAAAATATTAGTGGTTGCGTCCAATTTTTTAACAGCTGAAAGTACTTCGAGTGCAAAGGGTTAAATATAAAAATTCGATAATCAAGAAACAGTTCCAGGGATGCTACGGGCGTATTAAAATGTAAAAAGGGATAGGAGCTCAATTCACGTTTGTTAAATTATTCATTCTTAACTTCCGCTATGACTTACATAGTAAATTATTGACATTTATTATGAAAATATTCTTTGTAATTATTGGTAATAGTAATCTGCTAAAAATATGCAAGAAAAAAATCCAAATTTTTTCTTTTATTATAAATTTTTGCTTTTTATTAGTCATCACTTCTTACATTTTTTATCCCCCTGTAGTTAATTTGATTACAGTTTTAAAATTACTACAAATACTAAACATTTTAAATATGAAAATTTGATAACCATTCATGCGATTATAGTTTGAGGTCAATTATAAATTCTAAACATTTTAAGCTAACTACAAATACTGAATATTTTTGACATCAAGTTAAAAAATATTATAAATGAAGAACTGAGAAAGAATATTGATTATATTTAAGCGAACTAATTTATGAATAATACGAATGTGCGATTGAATAACATTAGGCAATATTTGATTACTTCTTCATAAAAGGTAAGGAAATGATCTCGAAAATTCGCCCAACTGTTCTTTTTAATATAATGGTTACCTTGGTAACGGAAACTGCATCATTTACTTTCGATATCGATTAGATAATCACTTTTCTATTTTGTCATCGACATTTTTAGTATGGATGCTTTAAGATGCCAAATTATCACTAACAAAGAGAAATCAGTAAGCAAGTGTTTCTGATTCTAACAATTCGAAAAATATGTTTAACCTCTATGAGATTAAATGATAGTTAAACGCTATTGAATGCTCATGAAGTTGTTGAGCAAAGGTTCGTTTAAAAATATTATATTAGAATATATATATTGTGTATATATATATAAATATTTTTGAAACTTGGTGGCAATAAACAACTAAGTTTCCTCGACAGAAGGTTACAATGCATGCTTTTTTGTCTCTTTTCTTTTATTTTTAAATCATTTCACGTCGTTGATCATTTTTGTAACATTTCATGAGTATTAAAATAGGTATAATATATTCATTCTATTATTTTATACAATTATTGCAACATCTCAATATAATTAAGGAAAAATAACATAAAATTCCCAAAAGTATGTAGCGTACTTAAAATTCATTTAGAGCATTTAACAATAAAACTACAAAAATCGTCAATTTGTAACGGTTATCAAATTTATTCCTTAAAAATTGTATTTTTCTAATATTTTTTATGACTTTTATAACAGCTATATAGTATATTATAGCAGCTATATAGTATATTATAGCTGCTATAGTATAGTATAGCAGCTATGTAGTATATTATAGAAGCTATAGTATATTATAGCAGCTATATAGTATGTATAGCATATATATATAGCAGCTATATGTTCGAATCTAATATTCAAATTTTATTCAGTGATTTTTACTTTATGATCTCTATAACCTATACTTATTTGAAAAAAAAACTTCGATAATTTAACAGTTTATAATAATGTGTTGACGATCTATACCAACGCTGCTCATATTTTTTTCGTCTATGGACCCCTTATACGGCGCAGTTTCATTTGGAGAAATCCTGATAGCCGTTAATATGGTTCATTAGCAGCTGTGAATCTATACAAACCATAAAAATATTAATTACAGTAGAGTCCCGATAATCCGAGCCCCGGTAACCCGAGTTTCCGCTTTAACCGAGCTATCGAATATTTTAAGGATTTTTTTGTTTTAGTTCATTTTTAATAATAAATAGTTAAATAGTTTTAATAATAAAAGTTAAATACAGCCGAAAAACAAATCTGAATTTTATCTTCCAAGCACTCCGGAAAACAAATTCTAACAACTTGATCCGATGAAATAATCGTTAATATCGTCAATAATGAAACACATAAAAATCTCTCACACAGATGAACTTAAAGCTGTCGAAAATGCTACTGAATGCATAGAACAACAAAAAGAGGAGACAGCAGCCTTCCTGTTATCCCTAAAAAATGGCGAAACATTGCTGCAGAAAAGCACCAAAGTTATGTAAAACAAAAAACGATTAAGGATTTTTTTTAAGTAAAAACTCTTTAATTCTCGCATAGTGTACTTTTTCAAGTAAGCTTTTTAATAATAATAGGAATTATATGTGGTATACTAGTATAAATTTTATATTTTTTAAATAAATTACATTTATACCAACTCTTTTTCTTTCTTTTTTTATACTCTTCGCTTTAACCGAGTTTTTCAGTTATCCGAGTTAGTCGTGGTCCACATTAACTCGGATAATCGGGACTCTACTGTATTTTAATAAATATTTTATGTAGCGAATGAAGATTTTTCATTAAGCAGTTAAAAGTTTAAAAAATAGGTTTTCTGCTGAATTTAAAATCAGTGGAGCTGCCTCTAGTCTAGTTCTGAATTTGTTTTTGATGTATGCATGAGTTGAAAATGATAAAATAAATGAGTTGATGAGTTGAAAATGAATGAAATACTGAAAGAAATATGGTAGAAAAATTCCTAACTATGTTTTTTTTTTAATTTATAAAAAAAGCCATTAAAGAAACATATTTTTCTTGAATCTGATTATTTTATTTAGAATTGAAAAACTAGTGCAATTTTTAATGCATATCCTTTTCAAAATGCATTCTATACATTACACGTTTTTTAAATTTTTTTTAATAAAAATTTTGCCGTTTTTTTGTTATTTCGTTTATATTTTACTTAAGTAAGTGCACAAAACTAACTTAAATACTAAACAGATTATACATATTTGGTTGATATAAATAAAATTACAGGTTCCACGGGTTTTTACTGGTTTAATAAAAAGTCCTATCTCTAGGAATCCTAGGGTTCCGAGGAACACCCTTAGGGAACAGCTTATCTGTATAAGTATGGATGTATATAAAATTTAGATTTATTTATAATTCGCCTTCAAACATTATTGAAAGAAATGAAAATTAACTACTGTCATAGTCATTTGGTTGTACGAGACCTTTACGTCCTGTGGGAGGCCTTTTATCCCTCCATCATGTGATACTTTATCTTGTAGTAGTTTTATCATGAATTAAAGAAATTGTGTCCATTAGTCTTCAACAATCCTGGCCTTAATAAAAACAAGTAGTAAAACCATTTAGTTTTCGTGAGAAGTAATACGCTCTTATCTATTTTAACATATTGCATGCGGGGAACTTTTCAAACAAAATGTATTACTGTTGTTACAGATCACATTAAAAAAAAATTAGACTTCATTAAAGTAGGTACCAGTGTTGCCAGAACTTAAGATTAAAAAGTAGCGAATGTGAGCTCCAAAAGTAGCGGATTCGAACATTTTGTAGCCCAAAAATAAATCATATATATATATATATATATATATATGCATATATATATATATGCTGTNTTGTTCCTTCACTGGTTTTTCATCGTTTGGTGATCCAGTGAATAAACACCCCCTTATCTCAGTACTTTATTATGCTATGATGCTAAAAAAAAATAAAACGTAACTTCAATAACTATATTTTAAATTCTCTTTTTCACAGTGAGAAAAATAAAACTATTACATGCAATTAATTTCATTTCAAACATATAAATACAAACACTTACCTTATAATTTTTTCGAAGTACAAGGTGTTGCAGAGATAATAACAAATTCGAAAATTTTTCCAGAGAAGTCTATGTGACCAGGTAATCGAAAACATTGCTAGATGACTTAATTGTTTGGCAGTAACCTATTGTTACCAATCAATCTAAAGAAAAACTTTCAAATTCTTATTTTTAATCAATATATATGAAATGTTTCTTCACTGGGTAGTGTTCCTTCACTGGTTGGTTTACCCTATGTTTTTTATTTTTTTATTTTATAAAAAAGGCCATTAAAGAAGCATATTTTTTCTTGATTCTGATTATTTTATTTAGTATTGAAAAGTTCAATTTGAGAAACTAACCCAATTTTTAATGCATATCCTTTTCAAAATGCATTCTATACATTATACGTTTTTTAAATTTTCTTTAATAACAAATTTGCTGTTTTTTTTTAATGTTTTGTCTATATTTTACTTAAGTAAGTGCACAAAATTAACTAAAATATTAAATAAATTATGCATTTTTGGTTGATATGAATGAAATTACAGGTTTCACTGGTTGTTACTGGCTTAATGAAGAGTCCTAACTCTAGGAATCCTAGGGTTCCCCGGAACACCTTTAGGGAACAGCTTATTTGTATAATTATGAATGTATATAAAATTTAGATTTATTTATTATTCGCCTTCAAAAATTATTGAAGAAAATGCAAATTAACTACTGTCATAGTCATTTGGTTGCAAGAGACCTTCAGGCCCTGTGGGGGTCTTTTACCCTTTCATCATGTGATACTTTATCTTGTTGTAATTTTATCATGAATTAAAGAAATTGTGTCCATTAGATGTCCATTAGTCCTCAACAATCCTGGTCTTAATAGAAACAAAGTAGTAAAACCATTTAGTTTTCGTGAGAAGTAAGAATACGCTCGTATCTATTTTCACATATTGCATGCGGGTAACTTTTCAAACAAAATGTATTACTGTTGTTATGGATCAAATTTTAAAAAAATTTTTAGACTTCATTAAAGTAGGAACAAACGTGTCACTATAGTTACAACTTCCATTTTTAAAAAAATTACGACGAACGATTGTAATACACATATGTAATGGATAATTTATGTTTTTGGTAATCACGAATGGTTAATTTCTTTGAAAAACAGAGCAGAAATTAAATAATTTTGCTACAACTTTTCAAACTTCTGTATGCATTGCAGAAATTTTAAAAAAGTATTCTTACGTGACCCGGTTGCAATGTGTTAATTATGATTCATTTATTACATTTTAATAATTCTCTGGCAAAACAAAAAATCTCACCTATATGTTTTAACTCTTAAAAAAATCTTGGTTTTCAGTGAAATTTTAATATTTCCGAAAACAAGGTATAGCGAAATGATTTTCTGACCAGTTTTTGCTTTATTCCGTCTTGACATTGGTTAGGATTGTGTTATAAATTAAAGATCTTAGTGGATTAAGCATGTAGCTACATTTTCAAGGGTATTTAATTAAGAAAAATAACATAAAAGTGGTCGCATCAATGTAATTACTATGTTTGATGTAACAGAATTGTTTTTAATTTCACTTTATTTTTAATTTATCTTATCATTGTTCGTTTTGAGCACAATTGCGCGATTTTTTAACTCAAATTAGGTCGTGGTAATTAAAATAAGGCATAGAGTTGCTTGTCCCGCTTTCTTATAAGCCTAAAATAAAATAGTTCAGATATACTTTTAGTGCTAAAGTAGTTGTTCTATACATGCTTCGTAAGTCAAAAGCGGTGACTCCCAATTTTTTTTTTTTGTGTGTGCTATGTTTTCCTAAATAATCCAGCTTCAGTTGGTGGAGCACTGACCTTATAAGTTAAATTTGTTAGCAGATGTAAAAATACAAGTCAAAGATTACTAATTATTTTAAAACTATTCAAAGCGAAGAATCAAGTAAGTTCATTGTTAAACCAATAAATGTTTCAAATTCGTTTTTTTGCCTTGAAAAGTTTTTTTTTTCCATTCTGTTGAATTTACTGGTCTGTAGCTTGATTTTGTTTTTGACGTATGCATAAAATGAAAATGAATAAGCAGAATTGCGATTTATAATCTTAAGAAAATTTTAAAACGTTGTGAATGGTTAGCAAATAAAATATATTGAATTTTGCAATTTTAATTTGCATTAAAATTTTGAAGGAAAATACTGTCACAATAATGCATTTTCATAACTTATCTTTGGACTTTTAAAAAAAATTTTGGTATTTCCTTTTTTTATTTGCATTTTACTTATACAATTTCATAAAAATAACTATAATATTAAATGAATTATGGATTTTTGATTGGATATAAATTTAATTACAGGTTTCAAAACTAATTAAAAAAAAAGTCTTAAGTCTGGGAACCCTTGTGACACTTCTTCGGATATTTAGGTTTCAGCAAAATACCGCTTGAAAACAGCAGCGTTTCCCAAAGGGTGTTTGGCAGGACCTTAGGGTTCCGTGGAAAGGTCACACGGGTGCCGTGAGTTATGATTTCTTTTTAACCAGCAGTTGTTTTTTTCTTGAAACCTGTATTAGGTTTGTATCTGACCAATAATTTATTACTTATTAAATATTAAGGTTATTTTTCTGAAATTATTTATGCAAAAATTGCATTAAGATTGAAATAGGAGATTTTAAAAAATATATTTTTTTCAATAACAATACATTCAGTAAATTGCTAAACAATATGCATTTTCAAACTATTACGTAAGTATTTCTCATCAAACTTTGAAACTCAAAATGAAAATAAAGAAATTCAAGAATAAAGAATATTTTATCTCTGATAACCTTTCTCACATTTTACAAAAGTTTTATTTCAAAAACTATAATTCATCTTATTTTATTCAATTTCAACTAAAACGTTAATAACTACTGGATTTAAATCATATAACAAAAAAGCAGATAGCAATCATATAGCAGACTTCAGAATTCAAATGCCTAACATAAAACCTAATTTTAAAACTTATTGATGAAGTAATGAAAAAATTTCAATAACATTAAATGTTTCTGAATAGTTGTGAAGTTATTTTTTTAGGTCTGCATATTTACACCAGCTAATGAACTTTTTTTAAAAGTCTGGTTTTCACCAAAAAAAGTTCGATCGTTTAGTACCGTGGTTGAAAAAAATTTGGGAACTACTGGCTAATGCAGTACTCTAAACCAGCGGTTTACTAGTTTTGTTTTGGCTATAGAACCCTAAGTGATCACACTTCTTTCGGCAGAACCCCATTTTTGTTATTAATAAAGTATACAAAAACAATGTAAAATAAAGTATATAAAAACAATTGCGAGTGTATTAACCAATAAAAAGCTACCTTAATTTGAAAATATTTAATAACAGTATTATTGATTGTTCATTACTTCATACGGTATATATTCGACAGTTGGTTTAGCATTCCTGGATTTCTATCTAATTTAGTTTTAACACGTCGAATGCCATGGAGGTCACCGGTGACCGGCATTGATGAGTTTGTTGCAATGCCACGGGAGTCACCGGTCACCGGAGAAATCAAGATTATTAGAAACACATAATTCGAGGACATTTTTAATTTTTTAATATTATTATAGTTATTAAAATGGTTTGACGAAATTAATGCAACATAGAACACACAAAAATAGTTTTATTTATATACACAGAGAAGCCAACTTGCTCCGGACAGCGAATAAATATTTTCAACTGGTAGTTTATTATTTGTGATTCCTGTTTTAATAAATTCAATTTAGTAGATTTTTATCCACCATTATCTCTAAACAATTCGTAGGTTTATATCATTCACCACTTTTTTCAGTTAAGTCATGCTAAACCTTTTACAAAATTAAAAACATCTGTCTAATATTTGCAAATTTAGTTTGTACATAGTTATTAATCGTTTGGCCAGACGGGCAAGCCATGTAAAATTTGCTTGGCATTCAACGTGTTAAAGGTGTTTTTTGTGTAAATAAGCTGATAATGAAATAAATAATCCGAGTTATTGTTTTTGAAATAAAAGCTAAGAGAACTACTATGTTGGGAAACATATTTCTGTTTTAACCAATCTAGTGACTTTATTTTGATTTGGAAAGCGTGATGGGAAATACTAATGCAGTTTTTCATATCTGCAGTTCCTTTTCATAATTTATTCAAGACATTGTGGTTAGTAGAAAGGTAATTTTAAATAATTCTACTTCTTTTTCATTGGCATTTAACTTTAATTTGATGAAGAGAACCGAAATATTAAATAATAGATTATTAATTAGATATAATTATAAATACAGATTTCAAAAATGATTAATGTGCGGAAAAAACAAGAACTTGCTCTCGAAACCCCTTTTACCTTGTCACGAAACCCTAGGGTTCCGCTGAGCACCATTAGAGAAACCGCAGCTCTTAACTAAGCACATTTTGAGAAGAAACCCTTAGAAACATTTTATTTGAGGACGATTCTTTTAAGTACGGTTTTGATGTTTTCAAACAGTAGAAAGGGTTTGAAAAATTACTCCATTAATCTCAGAAAACATGTTCATCCTTAACCACAGTGATGAAATAAACATTTAATATTTGTATTTAAAACGAGGGATGCCGCATCTATATCGCAATTTTCATTCGAAAACATAAAAATCGGAAACTTAATTTTTTAAATTGTATTTTTCTTGAAGGACAATTATATTATCGTTTTCCTTTATTTACCTATTAATGTAATACCCCCCAAGATAATGTGATTGTTATATAGTAAGGATAATGCCTGTATAAACAAAGTGGTAGTTAGTACATATTTGTTTTTATCAAAGTGGATATTTTTTTCTCTTACCTATCATTTCATCGTTAAAAACACTGTGACTTCAGATAAAGAATAAGTATTTACATTATCATAGACTATGGTCAGCAGATTTAATTTGTTTACGCAAAATAAATCTTAATACTGAAACACATGTGTTACCACTTTTTTTTTCTTTCAAAAACAAAATCGTACTCCAAAGGCTGTGCAATGCGTGGAGGTTGCAGGTTCAAATCCAGCTGTTACCCTGGATTTATCTTGGTGCTGTCCTTCTAGGCTACTAAGGTTTATAAACCTAAAATGAGCGCACAATTCAAAAAACATCGTATGCGTGTAACGTCAGATTTTAGGGTAAATGGCTTGACAATCAAGATGGAATTTTAAAAAACTGATAAAAAAATTATTTTAAAATAAATCAGTAGCCTTATCATACGAAAATGCCAAATATATAAAAATCTCAATTTTGAATTTTTTGTCTCTTATTTTTCTATTGCACGGGAGTATATATATTACTCTATATATATACTCTATTACCATACATTATTCTAAAGCGTTATTTTAAATTTAAGGTATTCGACTGGGTTAAAATCGGCAATTTCAGTTTTTGTTATTGTCTAAATTTGATGATTTGTTTATTAGCTTTCTGAATCCTTTGACATTTAATGCTCCCTTATTTTTAGAATCGAAGTAATAGTTGTTTTTTTGCTGCTGAAAGACGGAACAGAATAGCAATTACATACTTTAAATGCAATTTAAGAAAACGTTCATTTTCAAAAAATGTCTTTACGCTAACAAACACAGTTAAATATGGAATGTTTTACAATTTTGTATGTAGAGTTTGGATAAGGTCAACTATGTTTTGAATTAAAAGCTAAGGTCTAAATGTGAATTTATTATTTTTATCTTACTTTAAGTAAGAATGTTTAGAATTTTCATTTAACACGGTCACGCTATATTGTCTCATCTTGACAGCACACCGGAGTAAAAACTGGTAACAATAAATTAAATTTTTTAGTTTTTTTCCGGAAATAATAAAAATCCATAACTACCTATTGTTTTTAACGGATGCAATTATTATATTGAATTGCTTCTTCGCCGTGATAAGTTTTCTTACAGTGAATTGTTATTGCTGAGAATAGATTTACTCCTCCCGAATATTATCTAATATTGAAATAGTTCTTCTACCAGTGTTTTCTCTTTTCCCGTACCAGTATTTTCTCTGCGTGAACGTGTTAATGTTTATCATACTTGCCTCTTTCCCTGAATTTCCGCAGAAATTTTATTAAAAAATCTAAATTATTAGCAATATTTATTATAACATGTTGCATGCGCTTTAGAAGTATCCGCCAAGGATGAAATTAATGTCTTTGAGCTCTTTTATTTAAAAAGTTTTTGAATTGCTTCTTAGCCGTGATAAATTTCCTTACAGTGAATTGTTATTGTTGAGAATAGATTAACTCCTCCCGAATATTATCTAATATTGAAATAGTTCTTCTGACAGTATTTTCTCTTTTCCCGTACCAGTATTTTCACTTTTCCCGGCGTGAACGTGTTAAAAAATCATTATTGAACTATATATTTAGTTCTATTTCATTGTATATTTTGAATTTTTTAAAGACTTTAGTTCTTAGACTTAGTAGAACTTGCAAGACAATTTGTTGTAGAGCTGTTGGCATGGTAGTTTTTATGCTCAAATTTGTCCATATTTTGAAAGAATATTTAAAAAATGTTTAATGTTTTCGTTAGATTTATAATGTTAGGACCCCTGCTTATCAAAATAAAAATTAAAATATTAATTAAGGCTATTTTCAACAAAATTTAGTGCCGAACGGATATTAAAAATTAGTGCCCATTACTCTAATCAACTAAGTAAAATCGCAATTTTCGTACCACTTTTCTTAAAGATATTTTATTCATGCAACATCTGAAAATATTAAAAACTGTAGAATATATCTGCATCTAATTAAAAAAATTTTAAAAATCAATATCTTTATTAAATCAGAAATTTTTTTACGTATGAACGTAACTTAATGTGTGTAACTGGCATCAAAACTTTCATACCACTTTTCTTAAAGATATTTTATTCTTGCTACATCTGAAAATATTAAAAACTGTAGAACATATCTGCATCTAATTAAAAAAATTTTAAAAATCAATATCTTTATTAAATCAGAATTTTTTTTACGTATGAACTAAACTTAATGTGTGTAACTGGCATCAAAATTTGTAACTGGCATCAAAATTTTCATACCACTTTTCTTAAAGATATTTTATTCTTGCTACATCTGAAAATATTAAAAACTGTAGAACATATCTGCATCTAATTAAAAAAATTTTAAAAATCAATATCTTTATTAAATCAGAANAGGAAAATTATACTATCGTTTTCCTTTATTTACCCATTAATGTAGTGCCCCCAAGATAATGTGATTAATATACAGTAAGGAAGATGTCTGTATAAACAAAGTTGTAATTAGTACATATTTATTTTTATCAAAGTGGATATTTTTTTCTGTTGCCCACCATTTTATTGTTAAAAGCACTGTGCGTTGACTTCTGATAAAATATAAGTATTTACATTATTCTACACCAGTGTATCCCAAACTTATGAATTTTGAGTTCCCTTTCTAAATTTTTCGTTACGCTGTGTACCCCTAATAAAAAAATGAGTCTATTTTTTACTATAAAAAGTGCACAAAAGTTGAAAATCACAACTGGCTGTTGACACCACTAATTATTAACTGTTAATTCTGCAAAAAATAGCCAATTGAAAAATACGTAATCGTAAATTTTCATGGCTAGCTTCGTTTTTAAAATATTTTTTTTTTGAAATTTTCATTTGTTGCAATTTATTTCGCATAAGAACGAGTATCCCCGCTAAACTGTTCCCGTACCCCTGGGGGTACGCATACCACACTTTGGGAAACACTGTTCTAGACTACGGTCAGCAGAACTAACTAGTTTACACAAAATAAATCTTAATACTGAAACACATGTGTTACCGCTTTTTTTTCTTCCAAAAACAAAATCGTACTCCAAACGCTACGCAAAGCGTAGAGGTAGCGGATTCGATTCCCGCTGCCCCTATATTTATCTTGGAGCTGTCCTTCTATTTTACTAAGGTTTATAAACCTCAATTGAGCACACAAGCCTGCAAACGTATGTAATTCAAATAAATAAAAAATCAAATAGTAATTAATATACAACCCTGCAATTCAAAAAACATCGTATGTGCGTAACGGTAGATTTTGAGAAAAATGACTTGACAGCTATTTTCTTTCTATTGCCATATGTTATGAACGCTAAAATAGAATCTTAAAAAGCTGATAAAAAATTGTTTTAGAAAAAAATAATTTTTGCAATCAGTAGCGCCTTATACAAAAATGCCAAATAATAAAAATCTCAATTTTGAATTTTTCTATTACCTTATTAAATAATTAGGTAATAATAAGGTAATATTTCTCTATTACCTTAAATTATTCTACTGCGTTATTTTAAATTTAAGGTATCCGACTGAGTGAAAATCGGCAATTTAATTTTTTTATTGTCTAAATTTTAATATATGTTTATTAGTTTTCAAAATCTTTTTACATTTTCGTTCTCCGATTTTTAGAATCGAAGTAATAGTTGTTTTGTCGCTGCTGAAAGACGGAACAGAATAGCAATTACATACTTTAAATGCAATTTAAGAAAAACGTTCATTTTCAAAAAATGTCTTTACGCTAACAAACGCAGTTAAATATGGAATGTTTTGCAATTTTATATGTAGAGTTTAGATGAAGTCAACTATGTTTTGAATTAAAAGCTAAGGTTTAAATGTGAATTTATTATTTTTATCTCACTTTAAGTAAGAATGTTTAGAATTTTCATTTACAAAATCATTATTGAACTATATATTTAGTTCTATTTCATTGTATATTTTGAATTTTTTAAAGACTTTAGTTCTTAGACTTAGTAGACTTCAGTAATATTCATATAGAAAAATAAATTATTTTTATATTTATGCAAAACAATTTGTTGTAGAGCTGTTGGCATGGTAGCTTTTTATGCTTAAATTTGTCCATATTTTGAAAGAATATTAAAAAAAATTTTTTAATGTTTTCTTTAGATTTATAATGCTAGGACCTCTGCTTATCAAAATAAAAATTAAACTATTAATTAAGGCTATTTTCAACAAATTTAGTGCCTAACGGATATTAAAAATTAGTGCCCATTACTCTAATCAACTAAGTAAAATCGCAATTTTCATACCACTTTTCTTAAAGATATTTTATTCTTGCTACATCTGAAAATATTAAAAACTGTAGAACATATTTGTATCTAATTAAAAAAATTTTAAAAATCAATATCTTTATTAAATAAGAAATTTTTTTACGTATGAACGTAACTTAATGTGTGTAACTGGCATCAAAATTTGGATGTGTTTATTTCTAAGGTTCGCAATGCATTTTGAAATAAAAATAAAAATTCACGTTCGAAAAGACTCAAGTTTCACACAGTTTTCTAAAACTTAACTTTAAATATATTTCCAACTTTTTTCGATCGCATTTCTAAACAGCATTCTTTATACTCAAATCAAAAATCATTTTACCTATTTCCATTGGAAATCCAATTACAAATTTTTAAATTAGTGTTGGACGAGCGTCTAATCTAATTATAGAAATCCAATTTGTCCATTTCTCATCATCAAAAAATGTACTTTTTTTTAAAGTCGTCGACAAATATTTTAAACTGAAAAAAGCATTTCACATTTCCTTATAACTTCATTAATGTCTCATTTACAGGTAAGCAAAGCGGAGACCTTGATGGTTTTTGTAAAAGCGAATTTATAAGTTTTTTCTTCATTAAATTAGTTTTATGCGTTTAAAGCGTGAAAAAAGTTAATAACTTTATGTAGAAGCGAGGAAGTTTTCTTGTTTGAGATTCAAGTTCATTTTAGGAAATCACTCCAAAAAGAACTTTAAAAAGAACAGAAAAAGAATCTTAAAAACTTTTTTTCATACATAAGTTCTAGAAAGTTTTTGTGTGGGAGATAATGTACACAAATTGATGCATATACATATATATATATATATATATATATATATGTACAACAAAATAAATAAATACAAGAAGACACGAAGAAAGTTAAGAAAAACAATAAGTTTCATTTATTGCGCATAACAGAACTCATTAGAAAAGTTCAAAATGAATATGAAACAAAGGTAAATTATAGACATATGAAAAAAGGGGGGGGGGGAATAATAATAAAAAAAATAACAAACAACTGATTAAAAAAAAAAGGATGAAATTTGTTTTAAAAAGACCGGAAAATAAAAGATATAATCTTTTCATCAGCCCACACGATTATATCCTCAAAAAAGAGTGCTATCACGCACTCTCAGAGAAAGCACTCTTTTTTGCGGATATAATTGTGTGGGCTGATGAAAAGATTATATCTTTTATTTTCCGGTCTTTTTAAAACAAATTTCATCCTTTTTTCTTTCTTTTAATCAGTTGTTTGTTATTTTTTTTATTATTATTTCCCCCCCCCCTTTTTTTTCATATGTCTATAATTAACCTTTGTTTTATCTTCATTTTGAACTTATATATATATATATATATATATATATACATACCTGCCAACTCTCCCGCATTTTGCGGGAGATTTTATTTTCATATTTAAAGTGGTAGTAAATATATACTATTTTTTCTTTTATAAATTTAATTTTTAAATGATTTTGATCACCACTATTCTTACAAAAATTAAACTTATATATTAATATGCGTTACTATCATGGTTGTCAACTTAATTTTTTTCAAATACAACGTATTTGTTTGCTTAAAATTGAAGTTTTAATTCCATTTTAATACCACTGGGAAAAATGATAATGGAAGGGATTAAAAGTTGGCAGGTCTGNCGAAATTTTTAAATCATAATACCTACTTTATTTTTTTGTAGAATATAGATCTTTGCATTTTATAGCTTTAAAAAAAAGGTTCAAATCATGTGTTTAGCAAAATCGTGGCAAATAAAGCCACAGATAATGAGGGCACGTTGCAATTTTCTCTTTGTCCGTCAAACCTTGTTTAGAGAAAAATCGCTGGCACTTCTAAAGTTCGTAAAAAAACTCTCCTTCATCTACATCTTCTGCCAGTGTTGTCCATGCCAAAAACATCGTTGTAATTTCATCTTCAATATGATTATCCCGTATAAGTGAAAACATGAGTATTACGTTTTGAAATGGAAAAATATAGGACAATTTCAAAACTTATAGTCACTGTAACTATAACCACGGTTCGTGCGGTGCTTAAACAATTTAAAAAGTGCTGTGAAATTTTTAATAAAAGAAATATAAATTTCGTTTCATTAGCTTTCAGTTTATTATTAAAAACTGAAAGTTTACTTCGAAATTTTCAGCGTTGTTGTGTATACGAATTTCTTAAAATATAAGCTATTTTCAAAATTTTATTCAGTCTTTTTTAAAATTTTAAGTACCGTACGAATCCTTGGCAACTGTGAGTGCTGCATAATTTTTTACCACTTTTTTTAGGCACACACCTTATAATTTCATAGTACAAAATTTTATCTTGTGCTTTCGAACATGGGAGTTTCTAGAGGTTTGGCGATTTCTTTTTCTACATACCGTTCTCTTTCTTGTTTTGCTACAATTTTCGTTTTTTATCTTTTCTGTAGAAATCAAAATCTTGGTTAAGCCGTTCTACATCAAATGTTGCTTGCAGCATAACTTTGATTAGTTATTTCTTTTGGTTTGTTTTCTTTTTTGATTTTCAAACTACTTTTTTGGGGATTTTATTTTTTAGTACAAATATATTTCCGATAATCTAAATTTTTTTTTTTAAAAATAAGTATTATATTGCTTTTCATAACTAAAAAATACAAAAATATGTAGTCGCTTTTAATTGGAAAGCCAGAAAAAATATATTTAACACGTTCACGCCGGATGTTGCGCCTGAAAGCGGGACGGAAAAGAGAAAATGCTGGTAGAAGAACTATTTCAATATTGCATAATATTCGGGAGGAGTTAATCTATTCTCAACAATAACAATTCACTGTAAGGAAATTTATCACGGCGAGAAGCAATTCAATATAAAAATTGCATCCGTTAAGAACAATTGGTAGTTATGGATTTTTATTATTCGCGGAAAAAAACTAAAAAAATGAAATTTATTTGTTACCAGTTTTTACTCCGGTGTGCCGACCGATGACACAATCTAGCGTGACCCACCGGTGCGTCACCCCGGCGTGAACTTGTTAAGGGACACCGGTATCCCATCAGCGTCTAAAGGCTAGACATGTACTTTGAAGTACAAAGCAAAACGCCTTAAGTCATATGTTGTTGTTGTTTTTAATGTCACTTGCCACACGGTCAAGCGAATCGGGCAAATCGAGCAAATTTAAGGCAGAGTGTGCGTTTCTTGTTTATCAGTGGCGCCATCTATGGTCAAGAATTCGACTTCTGTCACATCATACGTCGCACCCGTTTATAGGACAGACCCGTTCATACATCCATTCATCCATCCACAGATCGTAAATTTGACCCGAATCAGAGAATGACCGATCTCCAATCCAGTACCCCCAGAGGTATTAATTTGTTATGGGAGCATGGAGGACTTTTGCGACTCGACAGATTTAACGTCCATCAGTCACTTTACTACACCTTTACTTAGTCTTCGGCCGGCGGGGTTCGAACTCACGAATTCTCGGACATGGGCCCAGCGCCCTACCGACCAAGCTATCCCGGCCCAAAGTCATATGTTTTACAAATTGTTTGAGGTAGAAAATGAAGTTAAATGAAGACATATAACCTTGAGTCAAATTGTCACCACTTACTCTGACGTAAAAATAATACGAATTAATTCTAATCTAGAATTTTTTCATGCGGTAAATTTTCCTAAAAAATAGCTATCGACTACTAAGTAACTCTTTTCAGGTAAAATAAAAATTCTCTAAAAATGAAACAGAGGCTCTTCTGAAATAACATTTTTCTACTCATGTGGAATAAACCAGATACTTTCAATTCAGAGAACATATTTGAAGAAGCTCTCGTGGCTACTGTACATCAGCTGAAAAAAAGAAGAAGAAAAAAAAAGTATTTCGGAAAGTTTCATTCCAAAAAATAAAATAAGAGAAAAACGTGTTTCTTTCAAAAAGAAATCGCATTCTCACACCTCTTGAGGAAAAGAAAAGTACTTCATAGTCTCTGAAAAAGGACTTGTGTTCTGGAGAGAGAGAGAGTACTATTGAAATTTACTTACTTCACTTCGTGACAACTCTCTAAGGAGTCATCGCAAAAACTTTAGAGCGTTCATGCAAAAAAACGTTCGCTTTGGAAATTTCTTATTGAGTTTTTTACAGTTTCGAAAAGTTACAAACTTGTCTAGTAGGTTTTGTGTAACTAGAGAAATATATGTTAGTTTAATTTCTTTTTATTTATCTATGTCTAAGGATTAGGAAGTATTTTTTGTTTCGTTAGAATTTGCGTATCAGTAAATTTTGCTAAATTAAAGGTCACTACCAGCCACAGTTAGACTTAATGTAACAAAATGGCGTTTAAAAACGTTTGCCAATCGTCACGGGGCCACAGAGTCACCCTTAACAAAATGGCGATTTAAAAAGAATGTCAGCCAATCGTCACTCGACTGCCAGTTTATAGTCTAAAATGATTCCCAGGTGCATATTTTTATATATAAATTTGGGGAGTCGTGGTGGCTCAGGCGATAGAGCGATCGCCTTCCAATTAGATGAATCAACTTCAAATCTGAGCAATGGTTGGTCGATATGAACTCCTCACCCAGATCGCAAAGGCCACAGTGCTGGCATATATTATCCTCAGTTGGCATATACTATCCCCTATCGTTAGGCTAACCATGGAAGGTTTCCTTGGTCTTTCCTCTCCCTGCAGATGTGGGTTAGTTCCATCAAAAAGTCATTCACAATTTCTTCTAATACTGATACAGAAGGATTTGATACAGAAGTTTCCTTGTCTTCTGGAATGGATTCAAAATTGCAATGGTAATCGTAAACTCAAATAGGGCCAGCTGTTCGACGACGGTTATAAATATAAATAAATATATGCCATGGTTACCAAACTGTACCACTATTGCAAAATGGCACCACTGTTACCAAAAGGCTGACGCTGGCTAATTACGGAGCTCATAACGTACAAGAAATTTCCAATAATTGCGTGCGAGCTTTGGTGACTCAGGAAATAGAGAGCTATCTTCCCAATAAGATGGCCCGGGTTCAAATCCCAGCAACGGTTGGTCAATACAAATCCGTAAATCGGCTCGCACCGACCACAGTGCTGACATAAAGATATTCTCAATGGTAGACGGATCATGGGTTTGAGTCCCCTTGCCGCTAAGCTATCCTTGATAGAATTTCGTGGTTTGTCCTCTTGTAGCGTGCTCTATGTTCCCTCTTTAATTTAATTTCCAATCTCTTGTATATATATATTTGTTTTGTGGTGAGTGGCATCATGTCTTTGTTGCTGTTCCAAAAAGTGTATTAAAAAAAATTGTTAGTGTTTTTCTCTTATTCCTGTCGTTATTTATTTTACTATTTGTATTCTTGCTAAGGATTGAAAAATATTGAAGGGAAAATTATTCAGCCTAAAACTGCCCCTTCACTCTCTATATGACGCATATGAGTGCTAATTCCATCAAAACGTCGTCCACGAAGACAAATTTCTCCCAATACTTGATACTTGTTTTTTGTAAAACAGATTTAATTAAAAATTTAATTTTGGTAAGCATTCGTCCTAAAATTATAAATTTAAAGCAAATGTTTAAAATTTGTAAAATATTTTTCAAAATAATCACAATTTAAAGTTTAAAAATTATAAAATTTTCATGTCACGTTATCAGTTCTGCAACCATGTTTAAATTTCAAAAAGTTTTTTTTCTTGATCAATTATGTGATTACCTGAGCTTTTTAACAAAAATCTGAAAAAATCAAATATTCTTGCTTAAAGCTTGATAAAAGAACAAATTTACTCTTAGACCTTAGCTTTTAGTTCAAAAGATAAATAATATAATACAAAATCTATGTGTAAAGATTGAAAGATTTCTATAAAATAAAAAAAAAACTTTTTTATATACTGTGTGCTAGCATAAAAATTTTTACAAAATCAATGGTTTTTAAAAAATGTATTTGAAATGCATGATATTTAGAAATCTCATTTATACAAATAAAAAAGATTAAAATACCCAAAACGTTACAAAAACTAATGTAGTTCCGTTTCCGAAATTTAATTTCTAGTTTCTGTTTCATTTTCAGCATACAAAAAAAAAGCATACCATTCTACACATCCAGCATACAATTCTAAAAATAGGAGGACAAATATTTAGAGGATAATAAAAAGCTAGTTAATGAAAGTTCATAAGCAGGTAATGAAATTTATAATAAAATTACAATAAATAAAAATTTTATTTTATACAGTTTATAGTATGGTCAGCAGTACATGAAGAAAAAAAAACACGGAAAACCCCAACTGCTGATTCGGACAACAATCGCACTTAATTTGTCTACCTCTGGGTAGGAATTCCTGCCAATACATGATAAAAATTACTCTATAAAAGTAAATACAAATTTTTGTTGGAATGTTAATAAATATCAATACGTACATCGGTGCAAACATTTGATTTTCTAACAAATGTTATGTATACGTAGTTATGCATGCGTTCTAACAAATATCATGCATGCTTATTTTTTCCGGGAACCTTTCTTTTCTTTTTCTTCTTCTTTTAATTAACTCTTTTTTTTTCGTAAAAATCCATTTTGTAAATAATAACAATAACATACCATTGTTGATTTAAAAAGAGATAATTTTTTTAGTACGTTCCCAGTTAAATAGAGGGCGTAAATAATGAGAAGATCGTTTTTTGTGTTCTCTTTTGTTTTATCCGTCATGTTAGTCAGTTGAATGAGTGATTTTATTACGAGAAAATATTCCGAAGGCATTAATAATTTAACGAGTGCCTTGTTAATGGCTTTTATGACATTTTTTAATGCCTTTTTTACTATTCAGTTTTTTTTATAACCAATTATTTCGAAAACTTGAAGTATCGATAAGTTTTTTTTAAAAACTCTATTTATTGTACTTAATAATGGGAGTTCATTTGAATAGCATCTCTTAGATAAAACATTAGTCCTTGGTATAAGTTTAAAAAATGATAATCCCTAGAGGACTGATTTTTGATGATCGAAAAATAATTAAAAAAGTACTTCAAAGTTACAAAAATTGGCGATAAAAACTCTACAAAATATCTGTAAAATGAAATAAAAATATTACTTTGTTACTGAAAATTATAAATTTTGTTTAGAGTATTTATATTAAAATCATCTTCTCCCAGTAGTGATTGCTCAGGCATAACATAAACAGTCGTTTTTCTGTGTAGAAATGCGCTTCTCTCAAATTATTTCTTTCTTATATTTTTATTTTTTTTCTTGAAAGTTTGACTTTCTGGAGAAATATTTGGTATATGTTACACTTTAAATAGTGTAGCTTAGTTAAAGATGAGTGAAAATTCTAAGAATGAGCTAGCACTTTCAAAGATTTTAGAAAAAAAGGCCTAAAAGTAGAAAATTAACTGAAAATCTTTAAAAAAATTTTTATCAATGAACTAAAAAAATTCTTGTTTTAAACAAAATGTAAGAATACAATTTTAATTGGTGACAAATACACTGATGTACTAAATCCGTCTAATCATGGTGATGATTACACGAACACTTTGTATTCGTTTTTCTTTCTGTCTCAATTAAGGATGTCCAAATAAATGTTCGCTCTTGTATTGATCATATTTTCTTTCGTTACAACAGTCTACTTATTGAAAATGTCATTACTGCTCGGTTAATCAATAGCAGCTCTAATCACTACCCTACAATGTGCAAAGTATTATTGTATCATTAAAAATTAACATTAGATAAAAAAAAATTCATAACTTCAAATTAGTAATTTCAGTCTATTTAAAACATTTGTATATAACTTCACTTTTGATTTAAAGGGAGCTGATTCTGAGTTCGTTAATTTTCATGACAAATTATGTGCTGTCAAAAACAACTTTAATTTCAATCGAAAGGGTCCCGCAGTGGACTGATCGTTAAGACGCGGTTCCCAGCAGATCACCGAAGTCAAGCATCACTGGCTACGGTCAGTGTTCGGGTGGGTGACCACTTGAATCAGTCTGCGTAGGGACCGAGGGTGTGCGGTATTGGTCCTCGTTAAACTGTGCTACCGTAAAGTGCGCGACTTCGCGCGCAGGTCGTCGGGCTACTACCGAAGTGGGGGTGCAATCCCCTCCGCAGAGGAACAAAATTGTGATGGCATGTCTTCGGATCATCCTCCGGGATGTTTCCCAGACCGTCGCCAATAGTCCATTGTGCAGCTCTAGCGCGACGTAAATTAACAACAACAATCGAAAGGATTATAAAAATAATAATAAAATCAGATTATAAATAGGCGTAACTGTGGGGGTACAGCTTCTGAGCTCTCTCGTGAATTGTATGCAGCCACAGGAACCCACGTATCAATAGTGATCAATGGGCTACGGTTCTGATGAGTCTCGGTTCAACCTAAACATTATGGCGGAACAGCTTTAATGGTCTGGGCCAGGCATCATGCTTGATGGCCGCACACCATTCCAAGTCTTTGAAAGAGACTCTGTGACTGGTGTGAGGTATGGGGAGGAAGTCATGTAGCCCTATGTTCGCTTTTCTGGGGTGCCGTTGCCCCTGAGTTCATTTTAATGGACGATAACGTGAGGCCACATAGAGCTCTTCAGGTCATCGAATTTCTAGAGAAAGAGGATATTCGCCGGATGGATTGGCCTTCCAGATCTCCAGACCTCAACCCTATAGCACATGTCTGGGACTATCTAGGGAGGACAATTGCAACTCGCTACCCCCCTCCGAGAACCATCCAGGGAATGAAAAGAGAGTTGCTGAACGAATGGGACCGATTGCCACAGTAAATGATAAACTGCCTTATATCAAGTATGAAATCACTCTGCAAGGCTTGTATAGCTGTAAGAAAGGACCACACCCCTCTACTAACCTTTTTTTTAAATTCTGCAACCGCTGTTTCATAGTTCCGACACGAGTGTTAAGCATGATCATGAGTGTGTATCACAATTGTTGAATGGTTATTTGTTTTGCATTGTATCAATGTATGTGCACATCAAATTTCATTAAAATTTTTCCAGTAGTTCTAGAGATAATCAACCAAGTCTACAAATCCTTTTAATTTTGTAAACCAGTGTAATTGAAATTTAGCTTCCATTTTAAATTTTAAAAAAAAAGAATTTCTTATCAGTATAAAAGTTTTAATTGTAAATATTTGATATAGAATATACAAATGAAATACTAAATCGAATACAAAAACCATGTTAATGCCACTAATTATCTTTTTATAAAAATACATATCGTCCTGAAAGGATGACTGGGCAACGCCGAGTTGACATCTGGAAATAAAACTCTAAATCCACAAAAGATACCTACTGAAGATTTTTTATTGCAATGATTGAAAAAGCAATATATTAAAGAAACAATAGAATATAAATGTATATACTAAGTAGTTTTTTGTTATGTAAGCTCTAGTCTCCATAAATCACAATTACGGATAATTGCAGTCCCACATAATTACAGTTCTGAATTTAAAACCTTATAATAATTAACTATCACCATGATCAGATAACTATAATTTTGCTCTTCAACATTTTATATGATAAAAACCAAACATTAAATAATTATGCTACCAGTTTTTATCTTTTTAAATAAAAGAGCTCAAAAACATTAATTTCATCCTTGGCGAATACCTGTAAAGCGCATGCAACGCGTTATAATAAATATTGCTAATAATTTAGATTTTTTAAAAGAAATTTCTGCCGAAATTCAGGGAAAGAGGGAAGTATGATAAACATTAAGTAAGTTATTTTGAAGTAAATAATTGGAAAATTAATCACATCCATTTATTATTTTATCTAGTGTTTAGAATTTACGAATATCAATGAATTTGTGAATAAAATTAAAAGCTAATTCGACATTTTGAATTTAATTAAAGGTATTTGTCTGGTATTATGTGACTTTAATGGAATTGATTATGCTCAGGTATTAATGGTTCGAATTCGTCAGCGATAAATTTTTAATTTTCAAATTTGAAACTGAGTTTAAATTCGATTGTTAATTTTAGATTAAGCGCTTAACAATCGGCAGAACCTATAACTAGATATCCTGAGCCTTTTAACACTATTCTAAATAATTAGACAATTGAAAATATTTCGCTCAAATCTTTTGCCGCATTTATCGCATAAAATATATTCAAGAAAAAAATAGAAAACTTTTCACAATTTGAAGCTTAATTAATTTCCATAAGGAATACAAAATAGACTTGAGACATAATTAGAAAATCGCAGTTAATTTATGTATTTTCAGCTTTTCAATCTTTTAGCAAATTGTTTGAAGTTAATAAATACGAATTCAATTTTCTGCTTTGAATAAACAGATCCTTCTAATCCTAAGGGTTTTACACAAAAGATTTTAATTAATGCCGAATATTTGCGAGGATTTAATTGAAACATATTAAAATTGATGTTATTCCTACCTTTCTTTAAATATAATGTGTGAATATGTCATATTTTTCATTAAATAAACATTGCAGTAATTGGATTAAATCAGATTTGCTGAAACATGTTTTATTAATAAAAGTTAAATATACTGTACCATGAGTAATGATGTTACAGGATGTTCCTTGGATTATTAAAATTTTCAAAATTAAAAATCTCGGAAACAAAGGATAATAGATGAATAAAAAAATTAAAAAAACGGTTTGCTAATTGTGAAAACTATAAAAAAAAAAAGATTATATAGAAATTTGTACACAAAAGTTACAAAAAGGTGACACTGTGTACTGTTCTGAGTTCTTAAAAAGAATACAAATACCGTTGAACTGTAATCTAACCTGCCATATACCAATACCAGAATACCAATTGATTCTAAAGTTGAAATCTTCTAATCCGGTAAGTCAGTGTTTCTCAAACTTATGACTTTTGTGTATCCTTTCTAAATTTTTCGTAACGCTGTGTACCACTAATTGAAGAATGAATGTATTTTTTACAATAAAAAAATTGCGCAAAAGTTAAAAATCACAACTGGCTGTTGACACCACATTTTATTAAGTGTTAACTCTGCCAAAAATTTCCAATAGAAAAATACGTAATCGTAAATTTTCATGGCTAGTTTTATTTTTAAATGAAAGTTTTTGAAATGTTCGTTTGCTGCAAGATATTCCACATAAGAACGCGTACCCCTTCTAAATTGTTCCCGTACCCCTGTGGGTACGCGCACCACACTTTGGGAAACACTGCGGTAAGTCAACCACCTTTTACGAATGAATGCTAGAAATGAGTGCTCTGTTCACCATTGACTTGCAACGGCACCTGTTAGCAACTTTGTTAACTAAGTTTAATAAATTTCTGTTTAAATTTCTGACAGCTTTCACAATAAACAAATCGTTTGCTTCATTCCTCTTTCTGAGGTCGTAGCGGAGTCGAACAACATTCCTGTACTTTTTATTGATTCGGAACACGTTCCAGAACTTATTACAAAATTTAAAATTTTTTAACGTTATTTACATTTAAAACAAAATGTGTTTAATCTGCTCAAACATCTATCAAACTTACAGTTGACTTCGCTTATGTGCTAAGTTTAAAAGCAATTTGGCCAGATATAAGACAATCAGTATATTGCGCAAATACCCAGCTAAATAATCCTACATTTCGATTTTTAAATTGTGGTTATTTAATCTCTGTATAGCTGTTTCTAGGAACAGTGGTTGATAAAGAGAAAAACAGAAATTCAGTATGAAATTTTTTTAAATTGTTTGAAGCAGTTCTTTGTAAATATTACTATTAATCAAATTTTTAGTTTTATATATATTTGTAAATGTACAAATAAAAATATCTAGAATTGCTTTTAGGTAAATAGGACGAAAAATTATAAGGGCAACAATAAATACAAGAAGAGAAACTTACACAAAGCTTTAACCCCTAATTTTATTCTTTGCGTATATCGCTAATGTTAATTTTACTTGTTGTGTATTTCGCCAAACTCTGAATATTTTAAACAAATAGAAACATTTTTGTAAAGAGCTATAGAATCGTTTTTCCAAAAACATTTTATGCAAAATTAATTTTTAATAATTATTTATTATTTTATTTAATAGTTATAAATAATTTGAGTATTAAGGTGTACATATATTTACATAAATGATAAAGAATGTCATTTTATAAGGCAAAATACAAAATTCGGATGAAATTGGTCGAATAGTTCCAGAGAAATCAAATTTTGGAGAAAGTGTATATTTAAAATCAAATTTCTGCTATCCGTTATTTTGTCCAAATTTTTTGTTTTGCTTATAAAAATTTCTTTTCAAAATGATGTAAAAATTTGTATATCATAAAATTTTTTGACTGCTTATACGTAAAATAACAAAGAATTATTGAAAATTAAGTTTTTGCAAGGAATTTCCTAAAGATTAACAAATTTTATAATTGCAGGCAAAAAATTTTTGAGATATGGCAATTTTCACAAAAAGTTAAATTAATATTAAGAGGTTTAGACTTTGAACCTCTCTCCCGACAAAACTAATAGGATCAAATTTTTCAAGTTACGGCTAGCTCCTATAATTGGAGGATTAAAATCCTTTTCCTTTGCGAAAAAGGTACGTTTATTCAGATAAAGTTTTTGAAAGTGATTTCGTAACTCAAAATATCATGTGGACTAATTAGCGTAGTCGAAGTCTGGCATTGGGATTGAGTCCTAGTACTTGAAACTCCGATCATTTAGATCAAAAGAGAGTTATTTTATAATTTTATAACCGTCGTTGAACAGTCAACCCAAATTTTAGGTTTACGATTACTAATGTACAACCCCGTAGCCTTGTAATTTTGAACCCAATCCAGAAGACAAGGGAACTCCAGGATCAAGTATTGGAAGATATTTGCCTTCGTGGAGGACTTTTTGATGGAACCCACCCGCATTTGCGCTACATGGAGAGGAAGATCACGAGAACCTCCCACGGTTAACCTGACGGCAAGGGGACTCTAACTCATGATCCGTCTACCACTGATCGGTGCAAGCCAGATGCGGAATTCGTATCGACCAGCCATCGCCGGGATTGAACCCCGGTTTACCTCATTGGAAGGCGAACGCTCTATCCTCTGAGCCATCGCGGCTCAAAAGGGATTTATTAAATGAAAAAAGTTATTATTCAAGGTGATTTCTTTTTCTTACTGCACATTTATATGAAGACGTGTTTAGCCATCCCCTCCTACATCAAAAAGCCTCCTCACTGTCTTTTATAAGTAGTCCGCGCAGACTATTTAAAAAGTGAACCAGTTGTGCGCAGGAACCCAAAACCTTTTATAAAAGTAATTGAGAGAAATTTATTATATATATTTGAGAATTGAATCTGTAGTGGTTGACAAGTGAATAAGGCAAACCAATAAAATTCATAAATTAAACTAATTTTCAGTCATATATTTGCTACCACTTTTTTATTTTAACTAGATTTTGTATTAAATGACTCGTTCGGAAAGTGGATATCCTTCGCAGTGGTCTGATCGGACTACCTATAAAAAAACCGTGTGGAGGCTTTCAGTTATAGGAGGCGTTCTAAAGAAAACAAAACATAAATACTTTATGTGTTTTGGCTCCAGCGAAAGTTAAAAACTTTTGAACAAACATTCAAGTCCAGGCATCAAATGTACCTGGCTAAGTGCTCAAGGGACCTGTCTTCAAGTGTAGGGTCATCTTAAGATAACCCTACACTGCAGTGACGTCAACAGGGATATGGACATGGTCACGCGCTTCTATTATCTTCATACCTGCCAGCTTTTAATCCCTTCCATTATCATTTTTTCCAGTGGTATTAAAATGGAATTAAATCTTCAATTTTAAGCAAACAAATACGTTGCATTTGAAAAAACTTAAGTTGACAACCATGATAGTACCGCATATTAATATATGTACTTAATTTTTGAAAGAATAGTGGTGATCAAAATCATTTAAAATTTAAGTTCATAAAAGAAAAAAAAGTATATATTTACTACCACTTTAAATATGAAAATAAAATCTTCCGGAAAATCCGGAAGAGTTGGCAGGTATGTATCTTATAATAAAAAGTAATTGTAAATTAATATCAGTACTTTCTTACTTACTTGATATAATATTATCACCTATCTTATTTTATATCTGAAAACGAATCAAGATGATTTTTTTTAATCTTATGTGGTAGCAACTACAGTTTATCAATTTATTTTTAAGAATAAATAACTTACCACTTTTTTCGAGGTGGGACTTTTTATATTACTTCTAAATGTTGCTTTTTCGTTACAAAAGACCTCTAAGAATAAAACATAAACTGTAATTTCTCTTCAACAAATTGAAAATCGCATAACAATCCGGACTCTCTACAACTGAAGTTATTCAGTGCCTTTTCAATATTTATTTAAACTTTTCAGCGAAGTGCACTCCATGAGGAAAAAAACGCGTTGCCATTAAAATAATGTTTTTATTAGATTGTAATTATCTTTTTGAAGCAGTTTAAGCAACGATATTTGGGAGGAAAAAAATTTACTATTTTTAAAAACTTCATTGATTTTGGACTAAAAATATATTCTTTTTCTTCTAATATAAATGATGACGTTCACAAAACTAGCAAAAAAAAAAACATCCCTGGTAAAAGAAAAGTATTAAGCCAGTCTGAAATGTCCTTAAGGCAATACGAAGAAAAAGAGTATTACTTATGAAGTCTTTATTTTTCTAAATGGGGTTCTCCATTCATTCTATTCAGACAAAACTCTTGATAATATTCGAAAAAGAATTGAAGTTATTTTCATTAAGTATTCAGTCTTTTTTTTAGTCACACGCATGGAATTTTTCACCTGCAAATTTCAACAAGAGTTTTTTGACACGTGACCGCCAACTATTATTTTTTTATGTGTGTTTTCGTACGTACTTATGATATGACAATTGAATTATATATTAAGTTGATTTTTTTGTAGACTTACGACAATAATTTTTTTAAATCTTATATTTAATTATTTCTGATATAATTAACAAGTAGTGATGGTCAAAATCATTCTAAATAAAATTTATATATCTAACAATGAAAGAGTATAGTGCATACAGATTACTATCACTTTAAATATGAAATTAAAATATTGCGAAATGTTCACCACAAGNGCTATTCTATCCGAAGAGGATTATGGTGACCTATGGATCTTGTCTGACAGCCGTAGTTCACTCCACCATCTTAGTAATTGGCCTCTTGTGGGCGATAGGATCAGCACCTCTATCCTGCTTAAATTAAAGCTCATTTCCCTTAATCATGATGTTCATTTGCAATGGGTGTCTTCCCATGTGAATTTCCACGGGAATGAAATGGCCGATATTCTTGCTAAGGAGGGTTGCAGGATTGCAACAACTCCCCTTTCCACGCTTACTTTTTTGGAGTTATATTCTCTGGAAAAATCAAAACTCTCGGAGGAGTGGAAAACACCCCCAAACCATAATTGGTACAAGGGATCAAAACCGGGTGTGTCCCTTGACCTTCCGTGTGACAGACGTACCCGGACTGTTCCAACAAGGTTTGCCAGCGGTCACATCAGGTGTCTCACTTTCAACGAGGGCAGGAAAACCTTCGTCACTTGCACCAAGTGCCGAATTCATCAGTCTTCTCCTGAGCATCTCTTGGATTGCATGGGACTCTCTAAGGAGGATCTCTTTAGCATCCTCTCCTAGTCTTCGACTTCCTTTCAGTCAACGAACTCGTGGATCTTGTCTGACTCCGCCAGACAGTGAGGATAAGCAACAACAACAACTACCAGAAAGTATTTCAAAAAAAATTTGGTAGTAGCATTATTTTGCTACTCTCTGCGAGCTGAAGTTTTATTTCTTATTCCGAACTGAAATCTAAGAAACATTCAAGCGTAAGCATCAAATGTTCAAAGGACCTGGCTTCAAGTGTACAGTCATCTTAAGATTACCCTACACTGTAGTGACGGCAACTGGTATCTGGACCTGGTCCCGCGCTTCTGTTAACTTATAGTAAAAAGTAATTGTAAATTAATATTAGTATATTCTTACTTACTTGTTATTATCTTGTCGCTTATTTTATACCTTGAATCAAGATGGTATTTTTATTCGTATGTGGTAGCAACTACAGTTAATCAATTTATTTTTAAGAATAAATAACTTACCACTTTTTTCGCAGTGGGACTTTTTATATCAATCCTAAATGTTGCGTTTTCGCTACTGAGGACCCCAAAGAATAAAACATAATCCGTAATTTCTCTTCAACAAATTGAAAATCGCAAAACAAGTTGGACTTTCAACAACTGAAGTTATTCAGAGTCTTTTCAATATTTATTTAAACTTGTCAGCTAAGGGCACTCCAAGAGGAAAAAAAAGCATTGCCGTTAAATTAATATTTTTATTAGATTGCAATTATCTTTTTGAAGCAGATTAAGCAACGATATTTGGGAGAGAAAAAATCTTATATTTTTAAAACTTCATTGATTTTGGACTAAAAATACATTCTTTTTCTTCCAATATAAATGATGACGTTCACAAAACTAGCCAAAAAAACAAAAAACATCACTGATAAAAAAAAAAAGTATTAAGCCAGTCTGAAATGTCCTTAAGGCAACACGAGGAAAAAGAATGGAGTATTACTTATGAAGTCTTTATTTTTCTAAATGGGTTTCTACATTCATTCTATTCAGACAAAACTCTTGATAATATTCGAAAAAGAATTGAAGTTATTTTCATTAAGTATTCAGTCTTTTTTTTTAGTCACACGCATGGAATTTTTCACCTGCCAATTTCAACAAGAGTTTTTTGACACGTGACCGCCAACTATTATTTTTTTATGTGTGTTTTCGTACGAACTTATGATATGACAATTAAATTATATATTAAGTTGATTTTTTTGCAGACTTACGTCAATAATTTTCATAATTTTATATTTAATTATTTCTGATATAATTTACAAGTAGTGGTGTTCAAAATCATTCTAAATAAAATTTATCTATCTCAGAATTAAAGTATAATGCATATAGATAACTATCACTTTGAATATGAAATTAAAATTATACGAAATGTCCACAAGCGTTTGTAATTACAGAAGTTAATGGAGACACTTTTATACCAAGTCAATGTAAAAAAATGTCCTTTTACAAGCAAATGTTCAAAAAATTTTGCATGCAGTATTGGCAGTATTGTTGACATTATTTGAAAGATCGTGATTGAACATTTTCGAAAAAGTGTCACTTTTAAAAATAATGCAAAATTTTCATCGTTAAAAAGAGTTATGGATAGTTATAACTTTTTTTTGGCTTCATCTGAGGTATTTAAATAAGTAGAAAGTATTGTTGTATCATATTTATAATGATTTTTTTTTTAATTAGAGTGGTAGAAAAAAATTTAAATAATTCCCATGTTTATTTTCATCGATGTAAATTTTTCATAATTAAAAATGACACTAATCCTAAATCTTTAAACACAATCTTTCAAATTGTGTCAGCAGCTTGACCATGCAAAATCTTTCGAAACATTTGCTACTAAAAGAGGGCTTGTTTACATAAAGGTAGTATAAAAGTGTTTCCATTCTTTTCATCAATCCCTGTATGCATCTGGCCGATACGAATTCTATCCCCTGCTCGCACTAACCACGGTGCTGGAGTAAAATATCCTCTGTGGCAGACGGATTATGGGTTAGAGTACCATTGTTACCAGGATAACGGTGGTAGGTTTTTGTGATTTTCCACTCCACGTAAGCGCTTACGCTTGTTCCATCAGAAGGACCTCCATTAATTTAAATTACTTCCAAATACTTGATTTTGGAATTCCCTTGTCTTCTGAATTGGGTTCAAAATTAGAAGGCTGCAGAGTTGAACATTTGTAGTCGTAAACTCAGAATTGGGTCGGATGTTCAACGATGGTTATAAAATATACAATTATCTATGTGTGCGTGTTCGGCGTCACAAGGGATAGAGAGTTTGACTCTTATTGAGGTGATCTATGTTTAAATCCCAGCTGTGGTTGGTTGATGCGAATTCTGCGCCCTACTCGCACCGACCACAGTGCTGACGTAAAATACAGAGTTGTTAACTACTACGCTTTGTGCTGGGACATCACCTCCTACATCAAAAAGCCTCCACTCAGTCTTTTATAAGTAGTCCGCGCAGACTATTTAAAAAGTGAACCAGTTGTGCGCATGAACCCAAAACCTTTTATAAAAGTAATTGAGAGAAATTTATACTATATATTTGAGAATTGAATCTGTAGTAGTTGACAAGTGAATAAGACAAACCAATCATATTCATAAATAAAACAAATTTTTAGTCATATATTTGTTACCACTTTCTTATTTTAACTAGATTTTTAAATACATGACTCGTTCGGAAAGTGGATATCCTTCACAATGGTCTGATCTGACTACTTACAATAAACCGTGTGGAGGCTTTCAGTTATAGGAATTGAAAACTAAAGCTTTCAGAATTGAACTATTGGAATTACTGACTACCACAAGTGATTGACTAGTTGTATGGGTCATTTGACTTATGGTCAATTCTTTTTTACTTCTGATTTTGTATTTTTCCAACTTTTGCTGTTTACTGGCACTATTTGGCAACTGCTGCCGCCTGCCCTTATTTGTATTTTAGTATTTGATTTTAATAAATGCCAGGGGGGTATTTTGCCGGACCTCTCGGCCAGCACGTGCTGGTGTGGGCCAGTGCTTCCTCTCCTGGGGGAGACTGCTGCGGAAGTACCTCGAATACCCTTAGCCCTGGGGGAGAACGGGAGAATTATTCCTTAGCACTCTCTACGTAGCAGAGAAATAGGGACACTTCACACTATTCACTCTATGAACTCTCACGTATTCACTCTATGAAATTTTATAACATTGTGGTTCAGACTATATTATTAAATTGTATAAAAACTGTAGCTTGTTGAGAGAAACTGATAGGAAATTAGAAATCAGCGACACGAATATATCTAATATCCGTTTATAAATCTGATACAACAAAAAAAATTTCCCCATTGTAATTTAAAATACATTTTTCTGTTTGTAGAAAAGTTTTAACCAACAAAAAATATTCTAATTATTAGGGATATAATTAATATTTACTATTAAGCTTTACTAGTGTTCTGAATCGTTACTGATAATATAGAATATTGGTGATAATTTTATATTATCAGTAATATTTAAAATAAGGACACTGCAGCTTTGATTTATGACATTTTAAAATAATTTATTCTTGTCTAGAAAATATGAAATATTTTCGCAACGTGCTTTTCAAAAGAACATTAAAAGAATATTTTCTTAAGAGCTAAAGCTTAAGCGGCTTATGTTCTTTTGCATTAAGCTTTTTGTGCGGATTGCTTAAGTGGTTCCAACAAGTTTAGCAAAAAGAAAATTAAATATTTTCCATTTGAAATAGGATTATTTTGTTGCCTGAGGAGCACGAACCTAACATAGCATTCTAAAAGACGTTCCTACTTAAATTTATTATCTTTTCTGTAAAAAAAATATTATTTTTTATTCCTTTTGGACTGAACTCCAGCTCTTCGGAAAATAATTACTGAAATAATTCAAAATTGTTGAATCAGTATAAACATTCGTTTAATTTCTTAACGCAGCAAGAAAAGCTATTATATTCCCTGTGTAATATAGTCAAACGTAATCTTGCTTAATGACCGTAACGAGAGGATAAAGTTAATAACTTCTTTCGAGTTTTATTACCAAAAAATTCGAAATCATTCCTTAGGTTAGAGATATTTATATTAGATTGCTTTTTTAATTATATTAGCAGTGAAAAAGGAGATCGGTTTTTAACTTCCTACACTCATTTTAATGGATGCAAAATTTACATGTGTAGGACATCATTTATATCAAAAATTTTTTTAAATATTATCAAACATCAAATCAGATATCAAATTTTGAAAGCAGTTTTGCCAGGTAAACTTTCAAAATATGTGCTTTTACAGGAATTTTTTTTTACATAGAGTAAGTAACGAAGTATTCGTAAGTTATTGCAAATCATGCAATAACTCAGAGGTAATAAGTACAAACATTAAGTTATACAATGTAAGCTTTTAATAATTACAATAATATTTTTTCAACCGCTGAAAGACATTGAGCTAGAATGCTTTATAAGACATTGCTACAATATCCCCCTCCAGAAAAGAATGAAGTTGAGTGAGATGCCAGAAGCATTTATGTAGGCTTGCGTCATCTGAAAGACAGTGGTAAATCATTATTTTAATATTTTAAATGAATTGAAATAACCTATGTAATATCAAAAACAATATGCCGATAAAATAATAAGATCAAGAAATTTCAAGAAACATGCAAAAATTATAAATCGTATTTTAAATTAAAGTTTCTTTTTCAACTCGGTATTTTCTAAACTGAGAATAATAACGACATTCAATTTGGTAAAAATGAGGATTTGTTTGAAAATATAAGCATTAACTAAATGAAATAAATGCTAAGTGAAATAGTGAACAATTTAGGCTTAGCATAAATTTTTCAAATTTGTTGCGTGTTGAAAAGAACTAGAAAATTACCCACGAACAAATCACACCCAAGATGCGTGTTAAACTTACATTTAAGACACTGATATTTGTTTAATATATTCGGGCAGCGATGCTATTACATCAATTTGCATAACGTGATCGCCATTCTATTCCTCAATCAATTACTTCAAATTGAGAGAAAATAAAACAACACTATTTGAAGCAAAGCTTGCCACACCTCTGAAAAGTAATTTATGAAACTCTTTATTTTGTTAAACAGTTTAGTTTTCGAGATTTCTTGCGTTCATTTATTTATTAACATTTTTCGTGTTTGGGTAGAATTTTACATGCAATAGTTTTCTAGCGAACATTATTTCATTGGAATAGCTTGAAGAATGTCACCAACGGGATTTTGAAGGATTATTTTTCCGCAAGGCCATTATTTCTATCGTGCTCAATATCTCTCAAAGGTTAAAAAAAGAAACTTGTAACTGTATATTAGTTTTATAAATGTAATTAAATGTATCCTTAATACAACTTAAAAATTTATTTTTAGCTGTAACACGAAAAGTATGTTTTTGTAAAGTTGAAATGTTATAACTAGTTATCGTAAAGATATATAT
>NC_092209.1:69223709-69259318 GCF_043381705.1 Parasteatoda tepidariorum
ATATATATATATATACACAAAGAAAAGTTGAAGAAACTAAGAAGAAATTGATAAAGCAAATGTTGCGTTGATATATTTTGCTTTCGCTAAATGAATACAATTCTAGAAAGCACTTTTTGAGTGGATATAATCGTGCGAGCTGATGACGAGATTATGTCTTATCATCAGCTTTGTGTTTTCAGCTTTTTAAATTTTTTTTAAAAATTATTTTAGTTATTTTTATTTTTCTCTTTTCATAAATCTTTATTACATTATTTCCATGTTGTCACTACATTTTAATTTAATTAGAATTTTAAAGAAGCCGTATTTTTAAAATTCGATTTCTCAGAAACTATTCGACCAATTTCTCTTTTTACTCTCTTTCTGACAACCAACTAAACACCATTCTGCTAGGTGACTTCAACTATAAACATATTGACTGGGGTGTAGATGCATCAACACAAAAGGCATCGCTCTACGTGAAATTTTCAAAAAGCTTCAATCGACTGTTTTTGCCCCACCCCCCAGAAGATCATACCTACGTACCATATCAGTCTACTCACCACTCGGACATTCTCGATCTCATGATCACTAAATATGATCACTCCTTTCTCCTTTGATGTCAACAGCGACCACTCAAGTGACCCTCTCCCTGTCTTGATATATATATATACCACCCATCAAGGTCTTTGTAAAACTACTAATAATTACATAACTAGCTGGACGCCATATAAAATGGTTCATTATTACTCTTAGCCCCGTAAATGGCCATAATTATGACAATCGTGGTATGGTCTTGCTTGTGCACGCTCCTCTTTTCCTATTTTCTTTTCTTTTTTTTTTTTCTTTTTTTTTTTGTCACTAAATCTCATTTCAACTAGGCATTTTCAATTTCGCCAAATACTTATCGTCTTCTAACTCCGACAAATCGGTTTATTGCCACCTTCGGCATCAGACATCGAGCTCATGCAATCTTTGAGAATAGTGGATTATTTTATTCGCCGTTAAAGCTCAGTAAGTAGGTAACATCTCAATAATAATACAGATCTGCCAACAGCTATGCTGTTTATTAAATGTTTTGCAGAGTAGTAAACAAGCGATTCCCAAATGGTGTTCCGTGGAGGAGGGAAAGTGGTTCCGCGACTTAATACTTTTTACAATCAGTTATGAGTTTTGAAACCTGTGATTGCATTTAAATGTTACCTATAATTCATAATTTATTTAATCTTACGGTAGCTTTTATGAAATTACTTCAAGTAAAAGGCTAATGAAATGGAAATGAAATTTCTTTTAAAAAGGAAATATATTTCTCATAGCAATGTATTGGATAAATTATGAAAGAAGAAGCATTTATAAAATATTGCATTAGTATTTTCTGTCGCGCTTTTCAGAACAAAACAATATAATTCTGTAATTAAGTAATATGCTTCCATAATAGCCTTCTTCAGCGTTTAAAGCAGTTCTTTTAAGTTATTATTTTGAAGTTAAGCCACAATTCGGCTTATTTTAATCCCTTTCATCTTATGTATATGCATCAGAAATAAATTCAAACCTTGGCTAGATATAGCATATAAGGACTGCAAATTTAACTGTCGAACATAAAAACCTAATTTAAGATTATTAATTATAATCTTCATTCCTCTAATTGATTATTTTAAATATAGTCTTTTATAGATTATAACGTTCACAATTACCTTAAACTATAATCATTAAGTAGGGGTTCCGCCAAAAGAAGGTTAATTATTTAGGGTTCCGTAGTCGAATAAATTGGGAACTGACAGTTGAAAACTAAAGGTTTCAGAATATTGGATAATTTTTAGAACGTTTTAAAAGCCTTATTACGTGTGAGCTAGTATAAATAGCGTTTCATATGAACTTTTTAATCATTTACATGCAGTGGTGTAGAAAATAACTTTGAAAAAACTTACAAGACAAAGATTAATATTTTTAAACTTATACCTAGCTACCGAGAGAAGAAATTTTCCCCAGAAGTGTAGAAAGTTGGCAGCTCTGAAAATATATATTTATATTTTTTTACCACCAAAATGTAAAATCTTTTCGAAAGTCTCTTAAGAATCCGGATATTCTGAGAAAAGAACTTTCTAAAATTGCTAGTTTCAGCAACAACAAAAAATTAAAACTAGATTGAAGTAAACGGAAAAAGAAGTAAATGTATAATATGAAAAAAGTCAAAATAGTATTTTTATATACGTCAAGAGCAAAATTTTTTTTAAATATAACAATATACAAAACGCTTACAAAAGTCAGCTTACTGTTAATTTTTTAATGCAGAATTTTCGTGGCAGCTTAAATGACTGGAAAGTTTGATTAATCCTAATAGTTAAAAAATAACGTGGAAACTAAGAAAGGAAAAAAAAATTAAAATGCATCATCCATAACAATTTTTAGATGCCTTCAAGAAAATTTAAAATAAAAAATATTATAACACATCCCTTCTAGATTTAAGTACGTAATTTTCAGGAGAAAAAAAATTCACGGAAAACATCATTATTTTTTTTCACTTTTGCGTTTAATGTCAGGGTAGTTTTAACGTTAAACGAGATAAAACTTTTGCGAAACTGAATTTTAAAAACAATTAAAACAGGATTAATTTTTTTTTGTAAATCAAACTTAATTTATGAAGAAAAGTAACATAACAAAATGTCGTTAAACGTTTTTATCAGCATATAATTATAAATTCAGTAAGAAATATGTATACGTATCAAAATACATTCGAATACACAAAACATGAATGTAAGGTATTAACCGAAAAACGTTATGAAAGCAGTACGTTTAGTTAAGGAAGAAAATTCGGAGATTAAATTAATTTAATAATGATTTTTTTTCCTTTCGTACTCTTTACACTATTATATTGATATATTTTGCTATGGTCATAGTATGCGTAATGTTGTTCTGTAATTCATTATATAAGAAAGCACAGTTTTTGAGGTTGTAACTGTGTGAGCTGATGTCGAGATTATATCTTTTCGTTATTTTCTCTAAATATGGTTAATTTTTTTTATTTTTTTTAAAACTTTTAATGTTTTTTTATTTTTATATTTGGTTAAAATCATTTTCCCATTTTGTTTCTTTTCTTGTTTTCTTTGAATTTTTAGTTCATAAATATATAGATAAGTTTAGAATCCAACTTGTTCGAAAATTATTGCAATGAGATACCTGCAAATGACGCAGTATGGGAATCTCGATCCTAATTGGTTGTTGAATTTGTTTATGTTAGCAACTGTTTTCTCCATTCTATTTCGGGTACGCCAAGCTTGTTAAGTATCAATTCTCTTAAGTGGCAAATTCTATATTCCTTCACAAAGATTTCAATTATTTTACTATAGATTTCTTACTAAACACAAAACCAGGCACAAAGCCATGTAGAACATAAACAAACTAATTATGCATCGAAGTTACCAGGCACACAAAACAAAAATATATCAAGGTTACAATAAGATTCATAAATAAATAATAAACCTAATTCAAGTAAAAGATGTAGACGAGAAAGGAATATATTTCAACATATTCGATGCGGGATACGGTGCTTTATTTAATTAACTTCACATTAGTTAATATTCTAAGTTATGAGGAGAAACTTAGCTTAACTTTAATTCGCTATTTTGCTGATAAAGCTGGCGCTGACGTCATGGGTCACATGTATGGGTACGGAGGTCTTCTTGAAACGCAAGTTCCCAACTACTGCCGACGGGCCTCTGCTTATAAACGACGCTTAAAGCACACTTTTGCTTGTAACACGCTCATTTTGTTTAGAAACGCGAAATGTTAGACATAACAGTAGATACAATTCCATACTTGCCAACTTTTATGCATTTGGGGTAAAATTTTATTTTTATATTTAAAGTGGTAGTAAATATATACTATTTTTTCCTTTATAAACTTAATTTTAAAATGATTTTGATCACCACTATTTTTAAAACAATTAAGCATATATATATTAATATATGTTGCTGTCATGTCTGTCAGGATTTTAGACAAAATAGCAAAATTGGGAGAAAGATGTCGATGCTTCGTTGTGAAGGGACACAATCGACGACACGATGTTAACAAGACGACCGGCCAACTTGATTCTGATGATCACAGATGAGGTCTGATACAGCGAGTTTCAGAGTTGATTCAGATCCTTGACGATTCCGGTCAGCCCATTTGATGTACCTGACGAGGAAAAAATTTTGATGTTTTGAGTTATTGATGTTTAATCCTTTTGGTGAGTAGTTCTTAATAATTCTCTCGAAATTATGTCTGGACGTGGCAAAGTTTGAAGCTCGTAGTTTAAAGTAAAGTACAAAAATTAAGTTTAAGTTTATTCAATTCAATTTTTAAAGTACTGCAAAATGAGTCTTCGACGTTGCGGACGTGGTGGAAAGACAAGCACGCCTACCGGGCGTCAAAACCTCAGTGACTCTACGACGGATGAGGAATCCACAGAATTCGACAACAAAATCAAATCACGCAATATGGCTACATATCAAAATNAAAAAACTAAAAAATGAAATTTATTGTTACCAGTTTTTACTCCGGTGCGCTGCCAAGATGGGAAAATCTAGCGTGACCCACTGGTGAGTCACCCCGGCGTGAACGTGTTAAGGAACAAAATTCAGGGATTGAATTAATTTAATAATGATTTTTTTCCCTTCATGCTCCTTACCCTATAATATTGATATATTTTGCTTTGGCCGTAGTATGCGCAATGCTGTGCTGTAATTCATTGTATAAGAAAGCACAGTTTTTGAGGTTGTAACTGTGTGAGCTGATATCAAGATTATATCTTTACGTTATTTTCTCTAAATTTGGTTAATTTTTTTATTTCTTTTTATGCTTTTAATGTTTTTTTATTTTTATATTTGGTTAAAATCTTTTTCCTATTTTGTTTATTTTCTTGCTTTCTTTGAATTTTTAGTTTATAAATATATAGATAATATATTTTAGTTTAGAATCCAATTTGTTCGAAAATTATTGCAATGAGATACCTGCAAATAACGCAGTGTGGGTATCTCGATCCTAATTGGTTGTTGAATTTGTTTAAGTTAGCAACTATTTTTTCCATTCTATTTCGGGTACGCCAAGCTTGTTAAGTATCAATTCTCTTAAGTGGCAAATTCTATATTCTTTCACAAAAATTCAATTCTTTTACTATAGATTTCTTCTTCTTCTTCAGGAGCGCAACAGCCCTTACTAAACACAAAACCAGGCACGAAGCCATGTAGAACATAAACAAACTAATTATGAATCGAAGTTACCAGGCACAAAAAACAAAAATATATCACGATTACAATAAGATTCATAAATAAATAATAAACCTAATTCAAGTAAAAGATGTAGACGAGAAAGAAATATATTTCAACATATTCGATGTGGGATACGGTGCTTTATTTAATTAACTTCACATTAGCTAATATTCTAAGTTATGTGGAGAAACTTAGCTTAACTTTAATACGCTATTTTGCTGATAAAGCTGGCGCTGACATCATAGGTCACGTGTATGGGTACGGAAGACTTCTTGAAACGCAAGTACCCAATTACTGCTGCTTATAAACGACGCTTATAACACGCTTTTGCTTGTAACACGCTCATTTTGCTTAGAAACGCGAAATGTTAGTCAAAACGGTAGATACAATTCAATGATTAACGAGATAATAAATAAATAAAAGTGAAAAGAGTTTCTACCACGTTCTGCATTTTTAGTCGTTTGTGACTTCCCTGAAAGAACAACTTTTACGTTATACATTCTTAGGCCTACCTTAGGATAACTCTTTCAGAGATGCCAACTTGCTCCGGACAGCAAATATATATTTTAAAGTGGTAGTTTATCAATTGTGATTCTTGGTTTAATAAATTCAATTTAGTATATTTTTATCCACCACTATTTCTATACAATTCGTACACTTATATAATTCACCATTTTGGAGTACTTATGAAATGCTATATATTTCAAAAAGCAAACAAAAACAGTCAAATATTTGCAAAAATTACTTTGAAGTTATTTACCGTTTTTTTAATTATTTTGGCATGTCCGGAGCAGATGGACTCTGCCTCTTACACTCTTAGGATAATTTTTCATCGCATGGCATGTTACCCCTACCATATTGGCACGAAAACGCTGAACATATGATATGCGGCGACGATTGAGAATGGGTTAAAGTGATTTTTAAAACATAATAATCTAACTAAACGGAATTTAAGTACGATAAAATTTAAAATTATACGCTAGAATTAAAATTTAAAGCAAACTCAATTTTTCTTTTTTGAGGTGCTAAATTTAATTTTTAACACATTGTACACCGCGCTAATTTTACGTAACTTGCCAGTCTGCCTAAACGGTTAACAACTACAAACTAAATTTTCAAATATTAGACAGATTTGGCTAGTTTATGTAAAGGTTTGGCATGATTATTATGACAGAAGTGGTGAATTATACAAACCTATGAATTGTTTAGAAATAGTGGTGAATAAAAATCTATATAATTGAATTTATTAAATCTAGAATCACAATTAATAAACTACTGCTTGAAAATATTTATACGCTGTCCGGAGCAAGTTGGCATCTCTGTGTATACAATTAAAACTATTTTTGTGTGTTCTAAATTGCATTAATTTCTTCAAGCCATTTCAGTAACGATAATAATATAAAAAAATTAAAATTTTACTCGAATTATGTGTTCCTAATAATCTTGGCTTCTCCGGTCCCCAGTGATCCCTGTGACGTTACGAACAAACTCAGTGCCGGTCACCTGTGACCCCATGGCATTCAAAAGTGCTAATATGAAGTGTAATGCCGGAAAAAAGACTATACTGTAAAGTAAAATTATTTTTGTAACTTAATTTACCTTCAATATCAATATTTCCTTTTTTTTAAAAAAGAAAATATTTAGTAATTTATTATTTTTTATGTTGGACCAGCACAGATTGAAAAATAATTAAAAATATTTTTTATTGAACATTTAACTATATTTAACTTTTTCATCTTATTCCTAAATTTATCTTCAATTTTAATTTGCCTTTCATTGCAATTAAGTAATTTTTTTCAATTATAAAACTACAGAAAACATTATTTGGCTTCTAGCTAATGCAATATAAAACGAAATTTAATGATTTGTGCAACAAAAAAAAAAAAAGTTTGAAAAAAAAGAAAAACGTTATGTTCTAAATTATACATGAGAAAGTTTTGACGGTAAAATAATAAATCTTAGTTTTTCAAAGAAAATCAATCCAACTCATTATGAGAAAACAATGAAACTGTGACAGATGTATCAAAGAAATTTACCGAACAAAGTGGATTGTTATTTTTCGAAAAAGGAATAGTTCCGTTTTATATCATAACGAGATCTTCTTTTACAACAACAGAATCGCGTAAAAGAATTATTCTCTTAAGAGAAATTAATTAATTACTAGGAGCATACTTATAATTAAGACTGAAAGATGAATTTCAAAATTTTAAATTACATGTGTTACACTTTTCAATAAAAGAAAATTAAAATATTCATTTATAGTATGTAGAACGGAGCATATAATTAAAAATTCCAATCATATTTTTGAATATAGGTTTAGAAAAAAAGCAAATTCTCAAACAGCAACTCTTTGAGATGAAGCACTTCACTTCCCCTTATTGTTAATTTAAAAAAGATTAAAAAGCATTGCAAATACATACGTTTATATATATATACAGCACTTGGTTTGCACTTGGTTACGATTGTGTATCAATTGGTAAACATTGTAAAGCAATACGTTGAAAATAAATACAAATAGGAAGTATATAAAAAATCTCTTGAATAAAAACCCATTACATGTATGTGTTTAAATATAATAGTATTGCATATAAACTTGGGCAAAACATGTAATTATTAAAAAACCACAGTCCGTCTAATAATTTGCTCTAATTATTTTAATAAACTAATATATAAACTGATATAATAAATATTCTATCCTTATATAATATATCGTCTATCCAATGGTCGAATTCATATTATATATCGTCTAATTTAACCAATTGATACACAAACGTAAACAAGTGCAAACAGGTTTCAGTCGCTTGAAAACAATAAAGATGTATAGTATTACCTGATAATTAAGATTTTACATAGAATCTTATAGTGCGTCTAATAATTTTGGCTAGGGGCTGTATATATATATATATATATATATATATTTTAACCATTGACTGAACCAATTAAACCATATTTAAGCAATGCAGCTTCATAAAATTATTAACTTTTTATTTTTCTTGTTACAGTTGAAAAAATTTAAATCTTATATTACTTTTTAAGTTCCCCTATAAAATTATTCTAAAGTCGTTATGGGTAGAATGTCAATAGACGTCAATTTCTCGATTTTATCTTAATCTTCAATGGTCGAAGATCTTAATGATTACTTTTACTCTCGTAACAAAATAAGTTTGAAAGAAGCAAACCGTGACGTGTTGAGTTTTTACTTCATATCAAAAAATAAAAAATTTTACTATGACATAAAAAAAAGTGTCCTTGCATGGAAGTTTCTTGAACACTGAGGATTAAATTGCATATTTTTTTTTTTAATATTACTTAAACTTTTTATGTTTATCTCAAAAACTTTAAGTAAATTAAAAATACATACAGATGCCACGTGTGCCTTAAGCTGCAAAAAATTGGAGTCTTAATAAAAAGCAAAAATTTATTTAAATTAGATAAAAATTATAATTTTTTTTCTAGCATATTTTTTTCGGTTTACTCCTGACAGTGAATTCAAGGAATATTTTATTTTTTAATATTTTTTATAACCGCCGTTGGTGTTTTGTAAGAGTCCAATTTGTTCGAAAGTTGTTGTAATTAAATGCTTTTTTGAGAAATTTTTCTCAGTTATTTTTGTTGAACATTGCATTTTGCTTTGCTGCTCAGATTTAGAAATTTGAAATTGCGAAGATGTGTTGAAAAAAGTCCAAGAAGTTCTAAGGAATATAAAAGCACAAGATTTCATTATTAATTCGAGAATTAGAAACTGCTAAACTTTTACAGAGATGCCAACTTGCTCCGGACAGCAAATTTTTATTTCAAAGTGGTAGTTTATAAATTGTGATTCTTGGTATAATAAATTCAATTTAGTAGATTTTTATCCACCACTATTTCTAGACAATTCGTAAGCTTATATAATTCACCACTTTATAATACTCACATACCTGCCAACTTTTAACCCCTTCCATTATCATTTTCCCCAGTGGTATTACAATGGAATTAAAACTTCAATTTTAAGCAAACAAATACGTTGTATATGAGCAAACTTAAATTGACAACCATGATAGTAACGCATATTAATATATATGCTTAATTTTTGTAAGAATAGTGGTGATCAAAATCACTCAAAAATTAAGTTTATAAAAGAAAAAATAGTATATATTTACTACCACTTTAAATGTGAAAACAAAATCTTCGGGAAAATCCGGAAGAGTTGGCAGNTGATACAGGAATTGTCGTGAAGTCCAAAAATCCCAACATTGCCTTACAAAAACTCCAAGAAAAGATCACAGAAATAGAAACCTGGTGCCTAGACTGGAAGTTTAAAGTAAACGGCCAAAAATCGAAACTACTAATCATTCAACATAAAAGAAAAACGATCCTCCCTAAAAATCAAGTTGTACTCTTTAACGAAACGATACCCATAGTCAAAACAGCAAAATATCTTGGTCTGGTCATAAACAGCAAATTTAATTGGAAAGATCACGTCAAAACAGTCATCAACAAAGCACAAACAGCCTACCACAGATTACAAATCCTTCTTCAGAACCCTAAAATGGAGCTCAGACTTAAACGTTTACTTTACATCTCGATGATCCGTCCCATCCTGACTTATGCATCTCCAGCTTGGTGCAACATCTCCACATAACTCCTTAAAAAACTCAAAACCCACCAGAACAAAATCCTCAGGAAAATAACAAAAGCAAGATGGTTTATCAGAAATAAAAACATACATCGCGACCTCAACATAGATTCTTTAGATCATCCCATCGCAAAGCTAAATTTCAGATTTTTTGAAAAAACCATAAATTGTGATACCGCAGGATTCAACGAAAGTTTTACTTTTGAAAACTTAAGAGAAGACATAAACCTCAGACCGATGGCAGCTTACTTTTGTAGTGACGTAATTTTATCCAAAATTCAAAATATTTAAATTCCTTTTACTTCAATTGCATTCCAATTACCAGAAAGAACCACCCTAAAGATCACAATTCAAGACGAATGGGAAAAAGGCTGCTAACGGCCCCAGGCGCCCAGATAAATATTGATGATGATGATGAATACTTATGTCATGCTATATCTCTTAAAAAGCTAGCAAAAATTTACTTTGTAGTTATTTACCGTTTTTTTTAATTTTTTAAAATTATTTTGGCTTGTCCGGAGCAGTTGGTATCTCTGCTTTTTAGTAAAAAAGCTATGTTCTTTTATCAACTGTCCAATGAAATGCAACTACAAAGTTGAAATTTGACTTCTGAAAGTGACCATTTTGAGCTTTAACATTAGCGAGAGTATTTTTTTTCTCTTTTTTCAAAATTTCTATTTGTTCGAAAATTATCGCAATTTTTTTTTTTTAATTTTCTTTTTCTTTTTTTTTATAATAATCATTTATTTATTTATCCATTGTTCTAGAAAAAATTTTTCTCTCTCGCAATTTTCATTTTATAGGCTTGCTCTTGATTTGAAGTTAAACGTAACAAAAAAAGAATAAATTAAAATAAAAAAAGAGATTAGATATTGACAGATTTAACATTTCCATCGAAATTTTTAAAAGTATGAAGTCTGAAGACAGATATAAACTGTTTCCGATGTGAAAACTACTAGATGATATAAGGTTATCGTTAAACATTGTTAGCAGTTAAAATTACTTCTCATTATTACTGTTTATTGTGTCGCATATTCTGCAGAGATGCCAACTGCTCCGGACACGCCAAAATAATTAAAAAAACGGTAAATAACTACAAAGTAAATTTTGCAATTATTTGTCTATTTTTGCTTGCTTTTTAAAAGGCTTAGCAAGACGTAAGTCATGCCTGCCAACTTTTAATCTCTTCCATTATCATTTTTCCCAGTGGTATTAAAATGGAATTAAAACTTCAATTTTAATCAAACAAATACGTTGTATTTGAGAAAACTTAAGTTGACAACCATGATAGTAACGCATATTAATATATGTGTTTAATTTTTGTAAGAATAGTGGTGATCATAATCATTTAAAAATTAGGTTTATAAAAGAAAAAATAGTATATAATTACTACCACTATAAATATGAAAATAAAATCTTCCGGAAAATCCGGAAGAGTTGGCAGGTATGGCAAGTACTCCAAAGTGGTGAATTATATAAACCTAATGTAATGTTGCTAATGTAATTTTTTGCGTTTTATGTGTTTTATGTATGTTTTGTCAGTAGAATGTTTGTTCTACTCTCGTGTGCCCAGAATAGGGCGGGTCGAGGTATAAATAAACAATAAACCTATGAATTATTTAGAAATAGTGGTGGATAAAAATCTACTAAATTGATTTTATTAAACCAGGAATCGCAATTGATAAACTACCACTTTAAAACATATATTTGCTGTCCGGAGCAAGTTGCCATCTCTGATTCTGTATACCTGAGTTCAATTTTTTTTCCCAGATACATTTAATTGTTTTTCAATTCCAGATATCATTTCATTTCGTTGCTATTAGCATATTAATAAAATGTGCTTAGATGAATTTATAATAATTAGATATTTTCTAAACGAAATGATATTTTTTATCTACTTTTAGGAAGATCAAGGTCTAGGTCAAACGATTTATGTCTATTAAAGCTGATTCTAAGAAAAAACGAATTTATGTAAGGACAAAAACTGTTTTTCCACATCACCACCAATCTTCACTCCGTAATAAATCTCGGAGAGACCAGGGTACCGGTTTTCAATATAATTGATTGCCCAAAATTTGATCATCTCTCAAATATGCAACATGTAGCAATCCATTCGTAATTTGCGTATAAAATGGACATAAATCTCCCACTTTCTTAAGCTTTACCACTTCTTACATTAGGTACATATGACATTCCAAACATTCTCCAAAACATTCTCTTCAACAGCCCGTTGTTGGCCAGGAGGTCACGATGGTTAAAGCTCCACAATTTTTGAACAATGGCATGATTGTAGTCAACATTTAGGTCTATTTACAGAGATGCCAACTGCTCCAGACAAGCCAAAAAAAATTAAACAAACTGTAAATAACTCTGCACTATTTTTGCTTGCTATTGTGAAAGGTATGGCGTAACATACGTACCCTTACCCGCCAACTCTTCCGGATTTTCCTCAAGATTTTATTTTCATATTTAAAGTGGTAGTAAATATATACTATTTTTTCTTTTATAAACTTAATTTTTAAATGATTTTGATCACCACTATTCTTTCAAAAATTAAGCTTTTATATTAATATGCGGTACTATCATGGTTGTCAACTTAAGTTTTTTCAAATGCAACGTATTTGTTTGCTTAAAATTGAAGTTTTAATTCCATTCGAATACCACTGGGAAAAATGATAATGGAAGGGATTAAAAGTTGTGAATTATATAAGCCTACGAATTATTTAGAAATAGTGGTGGATAGAAATCTTCTAAATTGAATTTATTTAACTAAGAATTGCAATTGATAAACTACCACTTTAAAATAGATATTTGCTGTCCGGAGCAAGTTGGCATCTCTGTCTTTAGGATAAACTGGTGCCCATCGATCTGAAGCTGAGAGGGCTTCAAGTTGCCACTGGGAACGAACCCAAGATCTTTACAATGACTCTTCATTACGTGATATCCCTGTATATAAGAAATACTCTAATAAGAAATCTTCCTAATGTATTGATTTTATCTCTTTGCAGAGTATTTATTTAATTATTTATTTGTTAGGAATTGTTGTGTGAATTTAAATTTTTCATTTCAGATGAAGAAAATGAAAAATCGGTTGGCGTGATTCTAAATGGCTCCGAATCAGAATTAGTATTTTTTGAGTATCAGTTTGTTGGAGATAGTGTGAGTATNATTTTGAAAGGTATAGCATAACATAAGTACCATAAAGTGGTGAATTTTATAAGCCTACGAATTATTTAGAAATAGTGGTGGATGAAAATCTACTAAATTGAATTTATTTAGCTAAGAATTGCAATTGATAAACTACCACTTTAAAATAGATATTTGCTGTCCGGAGCAAGTTGGCATCTCGGTCTTTAGGATAAACTGGTGCCCATCGATCTGAAGCTGAGAGGGTTTCAAGTTGCCACTGGGAACGAACCCAAGATCTTTACAATGACTCTTCATTACGTGATATCCCTGTATATAAGAAATACTCTAATAAGAAATCTTCCTAATGTATTGATTTTATCTCTTTGCAGAGTATTTATTTAATTATTTATTTGTTAGGAATTGTTGTGTGAATTAAAAATTTTCATTTCAGATGAAGAAAATGAAAAATCGGTTGGCGTGATTCTAAATGGCTCCGAATCAGAATTAGTATTTTTTGAGTATCAGTTTGTTGGAGATAGTGTGAGTATGATATTTTATTTTTTAAAGTTTTTACGAAAGGCACAAGTTAATATTTCTTATCATTTTTTAAGAAAGGGGAATTATAATAATTATTATAACCTCTACATATAATTAATTTAAATAAATCTATAGTTGTCCAAACAATAATCATTTGAAAAATATAATGCGTTTAAATAGTTAAATTTGTTATATGACTACCACTGCAAAGAATACGACGTCGACGATCTGACCTCTTAATCTGATATTGTGCTCTAGGGCGACTGGTACTAATAGCATTCTCATGCGACGTTGTAATGAAACTTGCTAATACTTCTTTCAAAAAGAAAAAGACTGGTAGCGTATAATATTTTATAAATTATAATAATATATATAATTAATTTAGGCCGGCGAGGTGGCTGAGCGGTTAAGTGTTCCTGACTGCGAAGCTAATGCCTATGCAGAACAGCCAACTTTCTAAGTTTTTTGTAAAAAAAAAATATTTTAGTGGTAGATAAGTTAATGTTTAAATGTTTTATTTTTTATTCATTTAAACTTATTTTCCACGTCACTACATATAAATTAGTTAAAAGTTCATATGAAACGCCACTTTATATCAACACTTTCCTGGTGAGGCTATTAAAATGTTGACAAACTGACTTTAAATTCCGAAAGGTTAGGTTTTTAGATGACCACTCTATAAAATATTTTACAAAAAGCGTAGTAGTTGGCGAATCTGGCTGTGGGTTCGAATCCCGCTCAGGGTATGGATGATTTTCTCTGCGAGTTGTCCTCTGTTATGTGTGAATGTGGCCCAACCTATGAACGGGTATCTGTGGCAGTGAGAAATATGTTGCTCTCCTCCGTGACTAAGATTCACAGGTGGCTACTGAAGATCGTTAACACGTTGAAAGCTGTGTCAGCCATCGGTGGCTGACACTGAACTTTCCAGATTTAGGTCGCGTCAAACACCGATGGCTGACACTGAAATTACATTTAGGACTTTATCTGCCACCGCTTGCTGACACTGACCTTTCACATAGGCCGCGAAGAACAGCTGGCTGACAGCGTATAACATGATATAGAACTATAAAATTTACACTCTTTTATGGAACTGCAGAAAATGTATTAAAAATTTACTTAATTATTGTGATTCTTTGTTTAATAAATTCCATTTAGTAGATTTTTATCCACCACCATTTTTAAACAATTTATAGGCATATATAATTCACCACTTTTTTCAGATAATTCTTTTTTCACCACTTTCTTTTGTCTTGCTAAAACTTTTATAAACTAGCAAAATCTGTCTATATTTGTAAATTTAGTTTGTAGTTATTTACCGTGTGGCCAGACGAGCAAGCCATGTAAAATTATCGTGGCATTCAACGTGTTAAATGAGCATCACTTCCGGCATTTTCCGAAGAGAAGAACGAATGTTCAGCACCTGCTTATTAAAAAAAATAATTATAATTAATTTAGACCTCCATCCTCTCATTTGACCCACCCTCTGACCCAGATAGGGCACCGCCGGCATTTCTTTTATAGTTGTTTTCTTTTTGACGCTCTAATCAAATGTAAAAATATGTTAGATTATTAGAATAATATTTGCACTAACATATAAAGCAGAGAAAAAAAATTTATAGAAAAATTTTTTGCTCTCATATTCAAATTATCATTAATTGATTTTGCAAATTAAAGAAACATACATGAAGAATTACTGTTTTTCTTAGATCTAAATAACAACAAATAAATACAAATTTGAAAAATTATTGCTCGGAAGTTTGCAGTGCCTGAAAAATTTTACTTTTAACGCCGACAAAAACACCGGTGTCTCGTACTGTATTTCCTAACCATAAATTACTAAAATGCTAACTTTAATACTTTTTACTTATTTTGACCTAAATAAACCCACAATAATAAAATAAAAAGTATGAAATAAAATTTTTTCGTCAAAGGGTTGAAGAGGAAATCCTAAAATATAGTAAATATAGTATACCCTTTCCATAATAGGTACGAAAAGTATTTATTTGAGAGAAAATCATTCTAACTCTTAATACGTAAATTGTTAGCAAATGCAGGTTTTCCTTTTCCTTTTTTCATTTGGGTGTGACATTTAACTAATTTTATCTTTGGTATTTGAGATATTAAAAGCTCTTTTCGCTGCTACCAGAAATTTAATTCAGGCTATCGATTTATTAGAGTAGCAACATTTATTGCGTAGAATTTGTTTCTAATTATGTTATAAGATTTGATTTAAAAATCATCATCATCATCAACATTTATCTGGGCGCCTGAGGCCGTTAGCGGCCTTTTTCCCTTGATTTAAAAATTGATTTTAAATGCCATTATATACAGAGATGCCAACTTGCTCCACTTTGCAAAATAGTATTTTCTAGCGGTAACGAAATTTAAGTTATTTATAGTTTAGTATTTTTAATTTTAAATAATTTGTTCACCACTAAATATCAAAAATTACATGCAACCTAAAAGCATTAATTATTTGGTTACTGTTTTTCAAAGTAGGCTTAACTATGCATATTTTGAAAGTTAGTTATACTATTAAAATCGTTACCACTTTATTAAAACTTTTCCAGAGAGCGGAGCAGTTGGCATCCCTGTATATATTTACATAGCTACCAATTCTGCCGGTTTTCCTGGACGATTTTATTTTCATATTTGAAGTGCTAGCGAAATTCATGTTATTTCACTAAACTTTTTGAATTATAATAATAATTTTAAATCAGTTTGACCACCACTACATATAAATAATTACAACAAATATATAAAAGCATATTATTCCTTACGATAGCGATTTTCAACCTGATTAAAATATAAATATATTTTTGAGGAAGAGAGTTTTTCGATAATTGTTTTACTACCACTTGGAAAATCCATTCTCGAAAAGAGTGAATGTTGGCAGGTATGTATTTATTTACATNAAAATTATTGCTTGGAAGTGAGCCGTGTCTGAAAAGTTTTACTTCTAACTCAGAAAAACGCTGGTGTCTCGTACTGTATTTCATAACTATAAATTATTAAAATGCTAACTTTAACACTTTTTACTTATTTTGACCTAAATTAACCCACAATAATGAAAAAGTATTAAATAAAATTTCTTCGTCAAAGGGTTGAAGAGGAAATCCTAAAATATACCCTTTCCATAATAGGTACGAAAAGTATTTATTTGAGAGAAAATCACTCTAACTCTTAATACGCATATTGTAAGCAAATGCAGGTTTTCATTTTCCTTTTTTCATTTCACATTTAACTAATTTTATCATTGCTATTTGAGATATTAAAAGCTCTTGCCGCTGCTACCAGCATTTTAATTCAGGCAATCGATTTAATAGTAGTAGCAACATTTATTGCGTAGAATTTGTTTCGAATTATGTTATAAAATTTAATTTAAAAAAAAGACATTAAATGCCAATATATATTTAGTCACATTGTCACAAAACAGCAGCTGCATTATTTCTGCAGATGTACTATTCTCTTTTTAACAAACATCAAAAAATGTTAGTTTCTTGCACTGGATTATATCCTGAACCCTTTTATTTTTATGACCTTCGCAGCATAACCTATTCTCTAAATCCATAGTTTCACTTACACAACATCTGTCTCCAATTGATTCCGATAACGGCGCCTGGCAGTCTTAATTTATTTAAATCCTTTTCTTCGTTCTCGTCTCCATCAGACTTAAGATGCTCAGGGATTGACGTGACTTGTTAATTGCCGCTGTTGAAAGGGGAAAAAATGAATCCCAGTATCGGGCTGAGGGATCTGACATCTCTGGAAGTTGAGATTCTATTTTAGGGTGTATTGACTGCATTAGAGGTAAAAGGGTTTGTTGATAATGGGTGTAATTTACTCGTGGGGCATTAACCTTAAAGACATCAATGAACAAAGGGAAGCTTAAAAAATAGAACATAAAGACGCCATTTATTCATTAGTTTTCTTGTGCAAATTTATCTAAATTAATGGCAACAAAATAGCACTATATAGTTTAGAGCTGAACTCATTTATTAAGAGAGTACTTTTTTCGCGACCAAACTCAACTATTAAAGAGATCTATATGAAGAAAGAATATAATTATAAAAAAATAGTTATATAGTATATTCTAAATATTTACTTTGCTCAATAGTATATTTCGGAGATTAATTGTATATGCACTATTGTTCGAGATTTTTTTTTTTTTTGCATTATTTACGACTAATGAGTTTTTCAGTAGTATCTATTACGGTTTTCGTCAGTTTAAGCAATATTTCAAGTATATTTTTAAAAACCGAAACGCAGGCAAATGTGCAGAAATAAACCATTAATATTTGCTTTGCTCAGCAGAATATTTTGGAGATTAATTGTATATGGCACTATAGTTTGCGATATTTTTTTTTTTTTTGCATTATTTACGTCTAATGAATTTTTTAGTAGTATCTATTACGGTTTTCGTGAGTTTAAGCAATATTTCAAGTATATTTTTAAAAACCGAATCGCAGGCAAATGTGCAGAAATAAACCATTAATGTACCAAAATTATTAATTAATTAGTTTTATAGCTTTAATTTTGAGAGAAAAAAATCTGCGAGGGAGTTCTATAAATTATCACTCGCTACTTCTCTAAATCTTATGTAGTAACTCACCTTTATTTCTCTTATTTTTTAAAATATATCGTTGAATATAATATTTCTACCCATCCTTTTATAAACAAATGCAATTTAAATTTTTTTTGCATAAATAGCTTAAATTTACAAACTGTTAGGAAATTTATTTTGTTATAAAAATTAATCTTACACAATAAGCATATAATCCCTACGCAATAGAATACATTGTAAAATTCATGATCTAATTATAAAGTTTGTAATAGATATTTTTATTCCTAAAATGGTAGCTTTTAGAGAAGGAAATTTTTACTCAGTTTAAACTTGTTTTAAAATGTATATATTACTATTATGCTCATATTGGTTTAATATTTAACTCACACAATTATGCAGACTGTGTCTCAAAAGGCGATGATAGAGTTGTATTAAAAATACATATTTAAGTAATTTGTTTTAGGTAATTTTTTGAACATAAATTGACTTATAAATTAAGCCAGAAAACTATCCTTCGTTCAATATCAAACATGTTCTTTCGTGCAAAATGTGTGCATCCAATTATGGTCAAGTATGTGTTCTAAATATGCTCACTAGTAAAATAATTCTNGGAACATCAAATGGGCTGACCGGAATCGTCAAGGATCTCTATGTCATTTCGTTGTCCAAGTAGTCTAACAGCCAATCGTTATTGAGTAATTTTCGCATTGCAAAATTTAAGATCGAATTATAAAATTTGTAATAGATATTTTTATTTTTAAAATGGTAGCTTTTAGAGAAGGAAATTTTTACTCGGTTTAAACTTATTTTAAAATGTATAGATTACTATTATGCACATATTGGTTTAATATTTAACCCATACAATTATGCAGACTGTGTCTTAAAAGGTGATGATAGAGTTGTATTGAAAATACACATTTAGGTAATTTGTTTTAGGTAATTTTTAGAACATACATTGGCTATAATTACGCCGGAAAACTATCCTTCGTTTAATATCAAACACATTCTTTCGTGCAAAATGTGTGCATCCAATTATGGTCAAGTATGTGTTCTAAATATGCTCAATAGTAAAACAATTCTCTGTTTGGTGCTAAATACAACCTTTACATTTACAACCATTTTCAGAACATTTAGTAGCTAGTTCTTTTTGAAGATATTATTAATCTTTTAATTAACCCCTTGGGGACGGGTGATTCAGAAAAGCATTCGTACAAAATCAGAATCAGGATGTAATTAAATAAAAAACGGTAACTTAAATGTAGTCGTTGCTAATTTGACAGACTTACTTTGCCTTTACTTTAATTATTGTTAGTTTAATCATATATATAATCAATGTTAGTTCAAAGTATAACTAAATAGTTTTATTTAGAACAAACTAATGGTGAATTAAATAAATCAAACAATTATAACTCCGCCCACAAATAAACTGCTAAAGAATTACCTTTATTACCAGTTTTATCTTTTTACCCTAGATGATACGGTTTTATGCTGGCGCGTATTTGTGACAGTCGGCGCTGAAGGGTTAAGGCCCGTAAATATTTTCTTCCGATTCTGAGAATTTAGTTGAAGAGCGTTTCTCTGTATTATTATTATTGAACTTATTTCTTTTTCTTTATTACAGAATAAAAATTTCACCGAAGCGTTCGGCCCTGATGCTTACCTGGTGGTCTATTCCGTTAACTCTAAACGAAGTCTTCAATCTGCAAAAGAGATTCTCAAGTTGATTCATAAGTGGGACAACATTGATATGAAAGCTGTCATCCTAGTCGGTAACAAGACAGATCTTGCACGACATCGTGTCCTTTCTACAGATGGTAAGTTTTTTTAATCCACGCGTTTACTACTGATTTGCGAATTGAATTGAATTAAATATCGAATTTAATCGGCCCTAAAAGGGATACTCAGTGTCAAACGATGGATTTTATTCACGCGGGATTGCCACGAGCGATTAAAAAATGCAAAAAAGTGGTGACTTGTAAAATTCAAAATTTTATGAGAAGATATTAAAATTAGCAACGTTTTACAAAATATAGTTTTCAGTTTACTATTGAAAATTAATGGAATGAATGCTTTTGTGTTAGGAAAGAATACTTTAAATTACAAGTCACTGTGGTAGTTACGATTGAATAATAAAAAAGATTATAAATAAGTATCCAATTAACATTTTAAATCACATAAAGATTACGAGAGGGAAATTTATGAACTATTTATTATGAAAATCAATTGAAGACAAATTTGTCCAAACATTCAAGAATGAATGTAAAAACTTTATTAGCTCATCAAATATTAAAATTAAATAATTTTTGCGAAATCGGAGTAATTTGACTGATGCCTGACGTTCTAATAGTACAAGGGAACAAATATTTTTGTTGCCGTTATACAAGGTCTGATCTTAATTCCAGAGCGTGAATTTCAAATCTAAAATTAGTTTTCTTCATAAAGCTAAAAAAAATTTTTAAATTATATTTTTTGAAGAGTTTATTTTCTGTCTGAATGTACAAGTTTATAAGGAACATGCAGGTTTATATACATACATATACACTTGTCAGCTACTTTGAAAATAACAGTTTTGGCTGCAGCAAAAAAAATTAACTTAACGTATTGCATCATAAACTGAAATCTATTATAGCCTTCTTCGTACCACTCCAAAAGCAGGAGAGAAGTGAAAAACTGCATTCGAAAATCCAGTTTTTATTAAAACTACACTTTTAAGTTAGCTAACACGTTGAGCGCCGCGTCGGCCATCGGTGGCTGACACTAGACTTTCTATTTAGGCCGCGTCAGTCAGCGGTGGCTGACACTGAAATTACATTTAGGCTGCGTCTGCCACCACTTGCTGACACTGACCTTTCACATAGGCTGCGAAAAACGACTGGCTGACTGCGCATAACATGATATAGAACTATAAAATTTACACTCTTTTATGGAATTGCAGAAAATGTATTCAAAATTTACTTAATTATTGTGATTTTTGGTTTAATAAATTCAATTTAGTAGATTTTTATCCACCACTATTTTCAAGCAATTCGTAGGCTTATACAATTCACCACTTTTATCAGATATGTCATGATAAACCATCTAAAAAAATAGAAAAATCCGTCTAATATTTGCAAATTTAGTTTGTAGTTATTTACCGTGACCAGATGGGCAAGCCATGTAAAATTAGCGTGGCGCTCAACGTCTTAATATTTAAAATTTTATCCCTTTAGATAATGACTCATTAATATTAAATCATTAACTTCAATTTTGAGCTGTTATTGGAAGACTCATTTAAGTAACAAACTCTCTACGAGGGAAAAACACCTATAGGGAAAATATTTTACTTAATCGCCCTAGCTCTAACAACGCCCTATGCTGAACTGAACTGAGTTCCTGAGGCCGCTCACGGCCCTCTATCCATTCACCCTGATCGTAATTTATGTAGTGGTTCGATAAGATGGTGGGAATAGAAGTAAAAAAGTATTCTTGATAACAAATAAACGTTTAATTATGACTATGTATTTATATACAATGTGGTGATAAAACCCATAGTGTAATAAATATAAAATTTAAGTTCTTGAATAAAAAGTTCAGCTTAAACAGAAATACAGCTTGTATAATGAAGAGGAGAATCTATACATAATAGCATACCTGCCAACTTTTAATCCCTTCCATTATCATTTTTCCCGGTGGTATTAAAATGAAATTAAAACTTCAATTTTAAGCAAACAAATACGTTGCATTTGAAAAAGCTTAAGTTGACAACCATGATAGTAACGCATATTAATATATGTGCTAAATTTTTGTAAGAATAGTGGTGATCAAAATCATTTAAAAATTAAGTTTATAAAAGAAAAAAATAGCATATTTTTACTACCACTTTAAATATGAAAATAAAATCTTTCGGAAAATTCGGAAGAGTTCGCAGGTATGTTAATAGTGATGCCTAGAATATGATGTTTCAATGCAATAGGCTTAAAGTCCTTGGCATCTATCAGCTTTTCAAAGAAGCTTTCGTTGAAGTCCACTGCATAGCTTTCCATCATCAGCTTCCAATGGTCGTTACAAGTTTTATATGGGGAAAAAATTACATAATTTCTAAAATATACAAGCATGATCTTTTAAATTGTGCTAATAGTTTTGTCATGAAAATTCTTCCAAAACATTTGCTATTTTGACCAACCTCAATATTTTTTCTTAAAATTCTAAATGCACTTTTGATTTTTCATAGATGGACGTTCTCTAGCTATTGAAGAAGGGAGCAAATTTATAGAAACTTCAGCAGGCATCAACCATCATGTCGACGAACTTTTGGTTGGCATTCTTTCTCAAATACGTCTGAAACTGTCTTCCCAAGAAAGAACTTTGCAGAAAAGAGAATCTGTAAGCTTAGGATCTGGTGTGGGTGGGACCAAAATTCGTGGTGGTAAATGCCATGGGTGTGCAGGTTGCAAAGCCAAGGGTCTTCTTAAACGAATCTTGAAAAAAGCTTGCTCCAAATCGAAATCATGTGACAACCTCTTGGTGTTGTAAAGAATATTCGTTCATATTTGTGTTTCTGAAACTAATCTAATTTTCTTATTCAATTCATCAAACATCGCAGATCTACTGAACCAATGTACTGTTGAACTTTTATGGTGTTTTTTAACTGCATTTCTTCCAGGGAAACGAAATATTAGAACTGCGTAGCGCATCACTCAGAGAAAAGTTAGATTCTTATTGTTTATCTGGGCACCAGACGAAAATATTGAAGATTCGTTCAAAAATCTCATGCAACAGAAAACAAAACCAAAAAAAAAAATGTTTCATAATGTTATTATTTTAATTTCAGTAATATTTTTATGCACATATTTATGAATATTTGTCTAAATAATTTTTACAGGATAAAAGAATTACTTTCTTTAACCTTAGATCGCTTTTTCCTAGCACGATACGACACTGACGAACGATATAGGATCTAGTAAAATGCATTGCAGAAGCATACGGGCTTTCCCACGTTCCGATACGATAATATTTCTCCGACATAGCAATATCGTTTATGTAAACGACATGTCTTATGAGCACCCACGTATCCCAACAAACCTTACCGATATTTATTTTTATTTTTTAACTTTTCAATTTGGTTTTACTCTTTTGTTTTATATTTAACTCAGATATCAGTGCAAGTTAATACTGTTATATTATTTATTTTAATATAATTACAGACAGTATAATTATTTTATTATCCAATATGCGTGAAATTGAGCTTTAAATCTGTGATTTAAATTTGTGTGAAAACGTGATGTTGCAAAAGATAAAATGAATTTAAATGTTTTCAATTTATAAACTACAGCAGTGCGATTCCGCAAGTAAAACTTCTTTATTCACCATTTTAACGATGATTGTCATTTCATATACACAGATGGCACTACTACTAGCTTGAGTTTTCAACAAAATAATATAAATTAAATAGTTTGCCGTCATTAAGAAAGTAAGAAAATCATTTTATTTTCTTCTCAGTTAAAAGATTGCAATTAATTTCGGTCAGCAGTCATTAATTACGGTGAAGTCGAGAAAATATTTTCTTCTCAGATTCCTGAAAAAATTTATTCGACTCCGACTCCGTATTTTATTTTCTTCTCAGTTAACAGATTGCAATTAATTACGGTCAGCAGTCATTAATTACGGTGAAGTCGAGAAAGTATTTTCTTCTCAGATTCCTGAAAAAATTTATTCGACTCCGACTCCATATTTTCTTTTCTTCTGAGTTAAAAGATTGCAATTAATTACGGTCAGCAGTCATTAATTACGGTGAGGTCGAGAAAATATTTTCTTCTCAGATTCCTGAAAAAATTTATTCGACTCCGACTCCATATTTTCTTTTCTTCTGAGTTAAAAGATTGCAATTAATTACGGTCAGCAGTCATTAATTACGGTGAAGTCGAGAAAATATTTTCTTCTGGTTGCAGCAAAACTTAGTTAATTAACCTATCCACTTATTTAATTTAATAAACAATTTATTTTCAGGAGAACAAATTGTTTATTAAATTGATAAGATGAATATACAATTTGATAATAGATTTGGCTTTTGCCTAATCTAAACTAAAAGTATAATTTACAGGTTATGGTGTGCCGATGTTTTTACAACGAATTTCTGATGACTGTGGCGAAGTTTTTATTAATTTGGCGAACTTCTCATTATGACGTATTTCTGATAACGTGGTGAGGAGGCATGACGAATTTCGTAAATCTTCATCTGGTACTCAGCTGAAGTTCCATAATCTGACGGTTTACAGTTAGTTTAACTTCAATAAAATTTCATCATATTACTAGTTTAATTATTTTAAAATGTCCATTGGTTATTAAAATCAAAACATATTCCTTACGATTTGAAGAATTTCGTTTCCCTGAAACCGTAGAGTTTTTAATTACTTAATCTAGTTTCATTTTCATAACCTGGATGGAAGTCATAGTTTATAGAAACAAAATAAATTCTTTGTAAACTATATGCTTGTTTTCTTAAAACAGGTTCTTCGCAGGTTTTAAAAAAAAATTAATTTATAACAATAAAGAAACGAATTTCTTATCATCATTCATTTTCTAAATCAGACGAATCATTAGTGACCACTACCACATATAACGTTTCAAATGAAACATACCTTTTCAAAAAAAATTTCAACTAAAGCTCTGAATTATTAAATTGGTAATAAATTTTTGTTATCTTTAACGTGACTTTCACTTTCCAGGATTAGATTTTTTTTAAAGCCTGCGGAAACCCTGGTATATACTTTGAATGTTAAATGTAATTCTTTGGTATTTATTACATTAATTGCGATTAAGCAAATTTTGTAACACTAAATGCTATACTTATTTTTTTAAAAAAAGTTCATTTTGTTTTATCAATTCAATTTCTAATTTAACCAATTCTTAGTTCAATTTTACTTCAGGAATTTAAGGATAAAACAGAAAAATACTACTTTATCATTAAAAATAAATACTCAACTGGTTCATGGAAAACATTTAAATCTTTGTAATTAAAATCATTACATAATCATTGTTAAGTTGCAGAAATTTTTTTTAAAAATAAGTTCCTTAGTGCGAGTTTTTTTAGGCAGAAGGTAATTTATAAACGGCTTCTTGGTATGCATTTTTATTCTTAATTTTATTTTCGCATATTCACAATAATATTTGTAACATGATTTTTAATCTAATTTTCCTTCTATATTCAATGCTATGCCTTACTGTAAATGAAATGATACTTTAAAAAAAAATACATATAAAAATCGTATAGTGAAGTGAAATATTCACCTCGAAATGTGTGAAAATTATGTTTCTATAAGAGTACAATTTTCATACGCTTTTTTCGCATTTGCAGATAAGTTTTAAATTTAGTTGAAAATTAATCAATCTTTCTCAATTCATTTATTTTCTTTTTCATTTTTTCGAGAAATATAGTTTAAATTAAAGTCGAAACTGAAGTGATATTGCTTTCAAACCATTAATATTACGAATTTGCTGGGTCCAGAAATATTACATTAAAGTCGTCCTTTCATATGACGGCCTGTGTCAGGGAACTAGCCTCGTATCAGAAAGATTCTGGGTTCGAATCCCGGGCAAGGCATGGACGTTCTTTCATTCTCTGTACTATCTGTCCTTACTGTGGGAGCAACTTTGGCTCAGCTAATAAGGTGCCCCTGAAAAAGTGGCCCACAAATCTGCCCTGTGAATGCCTGTAGGACGGAATATGATTCCTCTGGCGGACATTGGAAAAAATGTAGCATTTGCATCTTTTCTTTTCATTTTTTTCAATTTAATTACATTAGTACAAAGGAAAATTGCTAGAAACTAATGCAGTTTGCTTTGTTTATTTTTCATTATTTTGTTCACATTTATGTAATTATACGCCTTCCTCCACTCAGAAATCACCATTGTCTTCCAAAAGAAAACAGCACAATTAACGACTGTCGTATCTCCTTTTCTAAAACTGATAATCGTGAAATTTATTCTATTAACCAAGATAAATGGAATAAAACTCCACTTTTACGCACTTTTTCTAATAAAAAATCAGTGAATTTCTTCCAAACATGGAAAGAAACTTTGAACCACCTAAGACCAACTAAAAATTTGAAAATGTTTCTTTAATAAAATGCGTATTTAAAAAAGTTCCTTTTCGATAAATACTACAAGTTTAATATTAATTGTTTATCTAACAAACCCCATTAAACATGACAAACTAGTGTCTGAGCACATAGTAAGTTCAATCATAAAATATACGGCGATTTGTTAATTATTTTAGCAGCTTAATAGTTGAAGAATTTGTTTTTCGAAAATATGATTTTTCTCTTAAAATCTAAGTTTGATTATTCACTGAAATATGGAATAAAACTCCACTTTTACGCACTTTTTTTTTACCACCCAGCTTGGGCCAAGATAGATACAGTTTGTTTTGAGTAAACAGGTTTAGCGAAAGTTATCTGATAAGAATTTTAAAAAGGGTTAAAGCAGATGAATATAAAAAGATTCGCAGTAAAATACGTGTTCAGAAATGCAGCAACTGTTATAGGGTCATCATCATCTGAACTGCACGAAATGTCTCATCTTCTTGCAACAGGTCTTGCGCAAACTGTTGTCCTTTCTGCTTGTGTAATACATCAAGAGAAATGTGTAATTTCAGCACGATGTCGCTATTTGTTGACTTTTACCTACATGAGTAGATTGGTCGAGTTGTACCTGTTCTTTGGCCACAACGATTACCAGATCTACACTGTTTAGATTTCTTTTCTTTGGAGTCGCTTGAAAAGCACCATCTATGATATCTTTGTTTACTTCGAGGTCGATCTCGTCTCTAATTTGGTTGTTGTACCAAGAGATGAGATGGAAATTGCTAGTGTTTTTCTTTCTACTGCATTCCATTTAATGCAATGACGATGTGAATCTATATATAATGGTTGGTGGCCATTCGCTTCCTCGAGAATTTGGTATGACATGTTGATTTATTTAAAGGCTTTTTTTGATTTTCTCATCGGGATTCTCCAGGATACCAGGACATATACGCTTCGTTTTCTGTCACGCCTTGGACTGCGAGTACTTTTATATGTCCTTTAAGCCCCTTTTAAATTTCAGCTTAACAGTTTGCGATCACTAAAATTGCTCATTCATTGACGATTTAGCCCTCAATCTGGCATTGTAGACTTACAATCGTGAAAATAACTACTAATCATGTTCAATAGTTTGTAAAATTGTTGCAAAATTGGAAATCAAACTATAACTGTAACTTTAAAGCAAGCTCCAGGTTTTGTAACAGTCAAAATATTTTTCCCCACAACGGAATTAGGAATTCAAATTGGTATTTGTTTTACTTTACCGGATAGTTTAATAATTCTTAACGAATTTTGAATATAATATTTTTGAATGAGATAAGACGTTTTTTTTTTTTTAGTTTACATTATAAACTGAAAATTATACATTGAAAAACAAATGTTAAATTGAAAAGGTGATTATTTTGTGTTGCTATTCTTTTGTTCAGAGAACCATTATTTTTTGGCTGCTATATCAAATTCTTTTTATCCAATAACTTGAAAAACAAACTAAATGACTTTATCATTACCTCAGAATTTCTCAACTGTAACAAGAAAAATTGAAAGTTAATATTTATTTATCAAGCGTTATCCCTTAAATAGTTTTTAATGTGTTTAGTCAAGGATTAAATAATTTTATAAAAAATTTTAAAAAAAACTTCCATGTAATTCTCTCTTAAAATCCTTAAATATGTTTCCCATTTAATACTGTTTTTATTTTTTCTCTGTATGGGAAAAACATATTGTAGCTTTAAAAAAAAATTTTTTTTTGCAATGTTGTGACTTTTTTTTATAATATTTATTAGGATTTTTGTATTTCCTTCGCACAGCATTTACAAGTTCACGTAAAACCTGAAAATTTTGTTCAGTTTCTTTTCTGAAAATAAATTTTTTTTTTTAGATAAATTACTAACACGTGAAAGCACGCTTATTTTAATCACATATATAGTTGCAAGAAACAATAGTATTGTACGGAGCACAGGGGTTCATTTCGATTGCAGATGAATAAAAGAGTCCATGAGACTATAAAAACTTATTAACAGAATCTCCTAGATAAAACAACTATTTTTAGCACTCATTTACAGCTCAAATAGCAGTTTAGTACGCAACATATCACAGGATTTGAAATTACAGGCGTTCAATTAAACTCGCAGAGCAAAACAACATAGTTGTCACAGCAGACTAATATTCTCTACTACTACTGCACTGCAAGGCACATTTCTATTTATATAGGTTTGGCGTCGAAACCCCGAAACGTTCTATATATTTTAGACGATTCTTCCTTAAATATTAGACCTATCACTTTCTAACCCAAAGCTTTCAGAACTATTAATTGTTGCCAAAATAGCCGCTAAGTCGACAAAAATGTCGCCATGCTGAGTCTCCCATCCCAATCAGAAATACATTAGGCATTATTTTCGCTCTAAACTGTTATTTAGAATATGTCTGAGATACTTAGCCTCATAACAAAAGAATATACAAAATATTAAAGAACATTTACAAATACTAAACAGTTTTAACTTTCGACTTTTCTTGTTTCAATTAAGAAATTTCGTTTCGATTAGGTCTTACGTGTTGGATTTTACTTCGTTTAGTAGTTGATCCTCCCACTCATAAAACACTTGAATTAATCTAAATATTAAAAAAATATTCCCCCTCCCTGAAAGAACAGATTATTATAAATAGCATTTGATTTAAAGATAAGGGGTTGAAAACCTTTAATCGAAAGATAATTGTGAATTTTTAAAGCATATCATTTAATCCTTTTCACACCTGAATAATTTTAATCAATACACTTATCAATATGTGCAATTAATAATAGTGAACACAGTTTTTTTTGTTCTAATGAGATATATTAATTTCAAATGAAAAATAAAATTCTAAAAAGCTGGTATTAATCCCAAAATTAAGAAACAATTTGTTCAAAGTTTAAAGAAAACAATTTTTGACGATCAGTAATATAACGGTATGTATGACAAATATTTTACAAAAAATTAAACTCCCATGTGTCGATGTCCTCCCATGCGCTGTGTACCTCTAAAGTGACCAACGAGTTTAAAAATCAAGTAAAGAAAAATGGAAAGAGATAAAAACATACGATCTACAACTACAACGTTCTGCACAAGAAACCAGGAATTCATTCACATCCAATCCCAAAATTAATTTCAAACTTCGTTTACAGATGGCACAGTCAGCATAAAATGTGTTCAAAACAACCATCATTTGCAGGAATGATATGGAGCAATCTAAAAAAAAATTAACATGCACATTTGTAAATACTTTCAGTTGAAATGATCTGACATGCAGCATAAAATAAAGTTTAAGTTTTCATAATGAGAAGCGCCATCTGTTTATAGGACTTTTAACTAATTTCAAAACTTAGTTTGAATAAATGCTCCGGTTTTTGAATCAGAAAGCAGTAAATCGTACACTTCTATCTCCTTCCACTTAATTTATTTATTATTCAGATTGTCGATTATTTATGAGATTTTATTCATATAATTACAACAATAATAAATTTAAAATTTGAGAGAAATAATGTGAGCAGAATTATATTGCATTAGAAGTTTGCCAAGAAATGAAAATGAGTTAATTTTGTTGTATTTTAAATCTCTTTATTTTATGTCTGTAATATAAATTTGTTTTTGTTCATTATTATTCTGTGTAAAAAGAACTATGCATAAGATTCAACGAATATATCTTATAATTAGATCATTTATTAGAACATATATTAGATCTTAGAAGTAGTGCATATGAGAATTGTATTAAAACTGTTGACCTGATTCGTTATATGAGTTAAAATTGTACACATCTATCGTCATAAAGTATTAGAAAATTAGAAATGTTTAATTAGTAAAACAAATCTACAAAGAAATTGCATTAAACAAAAGGACCAAAATAAGAAGACAATGTGAAAAAATAGAGCCAATAACTACCACAAGAGAAAAATTATTTTTAACGATTTCAAATATTTTGGCGATAAATTCATGACATTAGTAAGGGTAACACACTTTTGTACTATAAAAATTTCAATACAAAAAATTTTATACTGTATTAATGTTTATCTTGTTAAATCATTTGTTGTATAAAGACTTTGAATAAATATTGTATGGAATTATCTTCCTTTTTCTATAGATGTCCCATTATTTTTGTCATACCTTTCAAATATAGTATATACACCGAAGAGCCATTACATTATAGCCACCCTCCATCTATAACAATGGGCTCGCACAGGTTTTCATGACTTCTCGCCCAGGAACAATGTTTTCATGGGGCACATTAGGACCTATAATCCTCATAGAACAATCCCTGACGTCTGTAAGCTACTTGAACATAGTTCATCCATTCATGGCAACAGTTTTTCCTGTTGGGGATGGTGTTTACCAACAGGATAATGCACCATGTCATAAGGGTCGAATCGTCATGGATTGGTTCGAGGAACATTCCAGTGACTTTTAAGTCATGTCTTGGCCCCCAAATTCATTTGACCTTAATCCAATAGAGCATTAGTGGTCCTACTTGGAAAACCAAATTCGGTCTGCCACGCTACCCCCTCGCAATGTGAGGGAATTGCAGGGCCAGTTGGTGAGCGCTTGTTACCAGATACCTCAGACTACCTATCAGCACCTTGTGGAATCAGTGCCACTGTGAGTGCTAACAGTTTTGAGGGCTAAAGGTGGTCCTATATGTTATTAGCAGAGTGGTCATAATGTAATGGCTCTTCGGAGTATATATTATGTATAGATGAAATAATAATATAAAAGCCTTTGGACTTAACGTATTGCATCCTAAATTAAAATGCATTTTCGCCGTCCTCCTACCTAGCAGAGAAGTTGGGACTCTTAATATTCCCTTGAGTGAATTTTAAAAAATCCTGAGTAGGAATGTATTGCTCAATTGCATAAAAACTGTAGTTTATAGAGAGAAACCAATTGCCAATTTGAAATCAGTGATTGAAAAATATCCATGATCTATTTAATAATAGCAAGCAAAAAAAATTGTTTTTTAATGTTATACATCGATTAACAAGTAATGGTCACTTATATTTACCTTTTTTACCAAATAAGCTAAATGTGAACGTTTTGCCACATCACAGAAAAACTAGTGGAAAAGTCTAGAGGAAACAAAAAGTTTTAACTTATAATTATTAACTAAAATTATTGGTAAACTTGTTCTCCTATAAATTTGTTCTTTCTGTTATAACAACTGACCAACTGATTCCTTAATTCTTTAATGGCCCATTTATTTCTAGTAAAGACAGGGGTGAAAGCGAGACGGAAAAGAGGAAAGGCTGGTAGTAAAACCATTTCAGTTATAGCTAGTTTTGGGGAGGAGTTTACTTATTCTTTTTTTAAATTTTTCAACAATATCTACTTTATCTTGGAAAAGAAGCAGTTTTATATATATGCCAGAATTATAAAAGAAATCTTGATAGTTACAGATATTTCACTTTTTTCGAAAAAAATGCTGGAATGAAATGTTTTACGTACCAGGTTTTTCTCTTTTCCGTCTTGCTATATAAGGGATTTCACCCATGAGTAAAGGTAAATTAAAGTATTTTTGTAATTTGAAATTGTTTTAAGAACAGTAATTGATATAAGAAAAAAACACTCATTCAGTTTATAAAAATGCCTTTTTTTTTGGTGGTAAATATATTTAACATGACCTATTAGGTAATTGTTAACTTTTATTTTTCTTTATTTGTAAAATAAATTTTATAAATGCTACAAACTTTAAAAGTAATAATGTAGTTATAACTTTTATACGTTTTTTTTAAACTAACAAATGGCTATCAATTTTTTTCAAGCGCACTTCAAGAAAACTGAAATTATTAACAAATGGAAACCTAAATTAAAAGTGGTAAAAAAGTGGTGTTAAGTATACTTAACACGGCCTTCGAAATGGTTAAATTGACGTGAAATTAAAGTCTTTAAAATTTACCGTAACCTCTTGAAAAAATCTTTTACACAAAATCGCCACTTGAAAAAATTTAAAGAGTGCTGACAATAGATTCATGGATATTTTCAAAACTTTAATTTCACTTTATTTTAATCATTAGTTCCAGCAATTTTAATATCTTGACAGATCTTCGTTAATTTTCATCTATTTTGGTTTTTAGAGGTAAGTAAAAATACCACTACTACATTCCTGTAACACGAGTAATAGATTTTTTCCTGACTGGATTACATATTCACCACTTAACTACCACTTCATTATTTATTTATCCTCCGGGTAGGCCATTTCGGACAGCTCCTCGCCAGACAATAGATGCCTTCCTCATATAAGCTAACTTCAAGTTAATTGCCTTCTGCAATTAACTACTTAAATAAAATAAATACTTTGCATGAAAAAATACATTGCATGACTTTAGATCCAAATATAAGCATTAAATTGTTAATATATTTTGGTAAACAAAACTACCTTCTTTATAAGAAATAAATCCCAATTATGAGACGCTCCAGCTACCATTTCTTTCTTTTTCAACAAAGGAACGTTCCATTAACCCCTTGGGGACGGGTGATTCAGAAAAGCATTCGTACAAAATCAGAATCAGGATGTAATTAAATAAAAAACGGTAACTTAAATGCAGACATGCCAACTTTTAATCCCTTCCATTATCATTTTTCCCAGTGGTATTAAAATGGAATTAAAACTTCAATTTTAAGCAAACAAATACGTTGTATTTGAAAAAAATTAAGTTGACAACCATGTTAGTAACGCATATTAATATATACGAGCTTAATTTTTGTAAGAATAGTGGTGATCAAAATCATTTAAAAATTAAATTTATAAAAGAAAAAAATAGTATATATTTACTACCACTTTAAATATGAAAATAAAATCTCCCGCAAAATGCGGGAGAGTTGACATGTATGTTAAATGTAGTCGTTGTTAATTTGACAGACTTACTTTGTTTTTACTTTAATTATTGTTAGTTTAATCATATATATAATCAACTTTAGTTCAAATTATAACTAAATAGTTTTATATTGAACAAAGTAATGGTGAATTAAATAAATCAAACAATTATAACTCCGCCCACAAATAAACTGCGAAGGAATTACTTTGTTTACCAGTTTTATCTTTTTACCCTGATTGATTCGGTTTTATGCAAGTACGTATTTGTGACAGTCGACGCGAAAGGGTTAAAGGGACTAAAGGCACAATTTGATAAGAAGCACGTTTTCTTCTCTCTAAAAAAATGTTAATCAAATATTTCATAGCAAAGATTTGTTTTTCAAAAACAACATGGCAGAGATGCCAACTTGCTCATCACCTCCTACATCAGAAAGCCTCCGAACGGTGTTATATAAGTAGTTCGCGCAGACTATTCAAAAACTTGAATCGGTTGTGCGCATGGAACCCGTATTCTATTCTGAAGTTGACCGAGAGAAATTTATCATATATACTTGAGAATTGAATCTGTAGTGGTTGACAAGTAAATAAAACAAACCTATAATATTCATAAATTAAACATATTTTTGATATATATTTGCTACCACTCTCTTATTTTTCACTAGATTTTGTATTAAGAGGCTCTTTCGTAACCTGGGTTACGTTCATAATGGTCTCTTCCGACAACCTATAAGAAACCGTGTGGAAGCTTTTAGCTGTAGGAGGCGTTGACTTGCTCCGGACAGCAAATATGTATTTTAAAGTGGTAGTTTATTCATTGAGATTCTTAGTTTAATAAATTCAATTTAGCAAATTTTTATCCACCACTGTTTCTAAATAGTTCATAGGCTCATATGATTCACCCCTCATTTTGTGATGCTATGCCTTTTAAATACAAGCAAAAATTTGTCAAATATTTTCTAAATTTACTAAGCAGTTATGTACCGTTTTTTTTTCTAATTATTTTGGCTTGTCCGGAGCATTTGATGGCATCTCTGATATGCCTTTGTCTACTTCAACAGAGATGCAGGCCTGAAAGCAGGACGGAAAAGAGAAAACACTGGTAGAAGAACTATTTCAATATTAGATAATATTCGGGAGGAGTTAATCTATTCTCAACAATAACAATTCACTGTAAGGAAATTTATCACGGCGAAGAAGCAATTCAATATAAAAATTGCATCCGTTAAAAACAATTGGTAGTTGTGGATTTTTATTATTCCCGGAAAAAAAAACTAAAAAATGAAATTTATTTGTTACCAGTTTTTACTCTTTTCCATCTCGATATATATGGGCTTTCAGCCCTGCAGAGATGCTATTGCAGATATTATAAGCCGCCAACTGCCTTGTACTCCTTCATTATCCTTTCCAATGCCAATCATATCAGTCGCCCTAGGGCATAATATATCCGATGAAGTGGTCAAGTGCGCGCTCACGCGGGCAGGCACCTCATCAAATTCCAGATCGTCGTCGTCGTCGTCGTGATGCCAACTTGATCCGGACAGCAAATCAATGTTCTAAAGTGGTAGTTTATCAATTGTGATTCTTGGTTTAATAAATTCAATTTAATGGATTTTTATTCCCCACTATTTCTAACTAATTCGTAGGCTTATATAATTCACCACTTTTAAATAGCGAGCAAAATTACTCAAATAATATGCAAAATTTAGTTGTACTTACTTACCGTTTTCTAATTATTTTGGTATGTCCGGAGCAGTTTGCATCTCTTCTACAATAGCAAGAAAAGACAGTTGCCAACTAGTACGGTTTCTGATAAAGAGCTCAAAGATTTGTTGTCTACAGGGATGCCAACTGCTCCGCTTTTTGCGAATGTTTTAATAAATTGGTAGCGAATTAAATAGTAAAACTTGAAAAGTAGGGATAATTATGCCCACTTTTTGAAATAGTCACCACGAGATCACTGCAATAAAGCAGCATTTCATATATGTTGAGGCTGAAAAATTATTTAAAATGAAAAATCAAAACTAAGAATTACTTAAATTTCGTCACACCTAGAAAAATATTATTTTGAAAGCGGAGCAAGTTTGGGCACCTCTGAATCAAACCTAAAGTATTAAATTTTTAAAAAATTAAGCGATTTTATCAACACCTTTGTAGAAAATCGAAGTAATGCATCTTATATGCATAGGTTTGAATTATTCATTTGTCTTGGTAAGCAAAACAATTTGAGATTTAATTTTTAAAGTAAAAAGTTTTGAGTTTAACCCGTTCACGCCGGGGTGACCCACCGGTGGGTCACGCTAGATTGTCTCATCTTGGCAGCGCACCGGAGTAAAAACTGGTAACAATAAATTTCATTTTTTAGTTTTTTTCCAGGAATAATAAAAATCCACAACCACCAATTGTTTTTATCGGATGCAATTTTTATATTGAATTGCTTCTTCGCCGTAATAAATTTCCTTACAGTGAATTGTTATTGTTGAGAATAGATTAACTGCTCCCGATTATTATCTAATATTGAAATAGTTCTTCTACCAGTATTTTCTCTTTTCCCGTACCAGTATTTTCACTTTTCCCGGCGTGTACGGTATGATTAAATAACAGGTTCCAAATACCTGTTCCAGAAAATATTGGACATC
>NC_092209.1:69262856-69288247 GCF_043381705.1 Parasteatoda tepidariorum
AAAAACAACTGGGCACCTGGGCCGCGCAGCGGCCCCTATCCCATTCATCATGAAATTACAAAAATGAGTTAAAAATATTTTGAATATAAGCAGTCGTTGTGGTAGCTTTACAATAATATTACCATGATTAGAGAAAATACAAACTTGAACAGAGATATTTACAGTAATTGCTATGAAAAAATGTACAGAAAATATAGCCTTGATTAGAAAAAATTACAACTTGAACAGCGATATTTACATTAATTGCCATAAATATGTACAGAAAATTGAATATGAGCATGAATAAATGATGATTATATATATACAAAAGTCGTGATTCATGGACGTGAAGATTTTACATTAATTTTGACAAGCCTTAGTGGCGCCATCTAGTATGATCAACTTTAATTTGAAAGGGCAGTATGCAGTATTTATTTTAATAATCTGTATAGAAAATTAGAGTTCTGAATAATAATAAGAGTTCAAATCAATTAAAAAAAAGATGTTACTGCGCAAGAGTGGCGTTTTCCATAATCCTCTGAAGCAGTTGAAGCACTTCTTTATTTTTTAAAAGTTCTTGCAATTCTTTAATTATTGTAACCAACCTTTGAGCAAGTCCTGCTGTTGGTGGTATGGCACGTGTTCCCCTCCTGCGGGGACGGGCTCTGCACCCCGTGTAGTTGGCTGTATGAGAGTCTCCGCAGTTGCTACACTTAGGTGGTGTATTTTTATCTTTTTGGCACTCGTATGATCGATGTTTGGCGGCGCACTTAACACATCTTGATGGTGAATTACATGATCTTTGACTGTGTCCAAATTCTTGGCAATTGTAACACTGCATTGGATTTTGCCCGCCTCAGAACCTTTCAATACTGACCGGGATATTTTGTATATTGGTGATAGAGAAAATTTGTCGATTAACATCTGTTTCTGTGAGAATTGTGAGAAAAAGTGGGAGAAGCCTGTAGGTCTCGCCCACTTTTCTCTTAAACTGAATTATCTTTTGCGTTATGATGTCTGACTTTGCCAGTTCCTGGGAGATATGATCAGTATAAAATCCAACTGGAAGACCACGAATAAGAACTTTTATATGCTTAATTGGTTGAACTTTAGCTGGAGTTGTGGGTGGATCTACAGTTGAACTGGAATCCTCCTTGGGTGGAGCTAAGTCAGTATCAGATGTAGATTCAGATGGTTGTAAGGAGGTGGCGGTATCTATCGGTGAAAAATGCTTACTATTTGTGGTCATGATTAGATTTGCTTCAGCTTTTTTGGCATTATTTTTCTTTTTCTTCTTCTTCAAAGGAGGTTCTGCAATATTTTTGGTTGAGCTTTCTGAATCTATGGTTGACTCATTCCCCGTCTGTTCCAAAAGTTGACCGCCTTCATAAGTTTCCATATCAATGATATCAATTGGTGTTGTCGGTATTTCGGGCCTATTTGGCACAGGCATGAGAGACTGCTCCAAATGATTTAGTTTCTCAAGTAGTTCTTTATTTTTCCTTTCATCTTCTTTAATTCTCCTTCTCATGTCTTCTAACTTTTCAGTCATTTTTATTTTAAAATCCGAGCATTCCTCATCCGTCGTTGAACCACGTGCAGGTCTTTCGGTCAGCCGCTTTCCGCCACGTCCGTGGTGGTGATACGAAGCCATTGTTGCGTGTTTGCAAGTATTAACTTCAGCAGTGATGTTAACGTAAATAGAAAGCTACTATATCGGGCAGAATCGTTTAACTTAACTTGCATCTACTTATACTCTTAAGTTAATTCAGAATTGGAAAACATACATGATTGCAAGAGTATGAAATAGATATTACTCACTCAAAAGACACCAATGAAAATCCGAAAGTTCTACCCAAGCATCATATACACAGAGATATCATTAACCGAAATCAGCATTCTATGTGGTAGCTGCACTACTTCAGTGACCGCTTCATGACATCGATTTCTAAACAGTCAAATAATATCTAGTTAATGGACATCACATTCCACGTCGCCATCGTTTAACCAGCGGAAAAGTATCGAAGAAACAAAAAGTTTTAACTCATAACTATTAGCTAAAAGTATTGGTAAACTTGTTCTCTTATAAATTTTTTCTTTCTGTTATAACAACTGATTCCTTTTGACGTGAAATTAAATCCCTAAAAATACTACTACTACGTTCCTGTATCACGAGTAATAAATTTTTTTCTGACTGGATTGCATATTCACAGAGATACCAACAGCTCCGGACACGCCAAAATAACTAAAAAAAGCGGTAAATTACTACAAAGTAAAATTTTCAAATATTTAACTATTTTTGCTTGCTTTTTAAAAGGTATAGCAAGGACGTAAGTACTTTACAGTGGTGAATTTTATAAGCCTACGAATTATTTAGAAATAGTGGTAGATAAAAATCAACTAAATTAAATTTATTAAACCGAGAATGATAACAGATAAAGTACAACTTTAAAATATATATCTGCTGTCCGGAGCAAGTTGGCATCTCCGTATTCATCACTTAACTACCACTTCATTATTTATCTATCTTCCGGGTAGGCCCTTTCGGAGAGCTCCCTCATATAAGCTAACTTCAAGTGGAAATTGCCTTCTGCAATTAACTACTTAAATAAATACATTGCATGAAAAAATACATTGCATGACGTTAGATCCAAATATAAGCATATTGTTAATATATTTTGGTAAACAAGACTACCTTGTTTAAAAGAAATAAATCTCAATTATGAGACGCTCGAGCTACCATTTCTTTCTTTTTTTATCAAAGGAACGTTCCATTAACCCCTTGGGGACGGGAGATTCAGAAAAGCATTAATACAAAATCAGAATCAGGATGCAGTTACATAAAAAACGGAAACTTTAATGTAGTCGTTGCTACTTTGACAGACTTACTTTGCTTTGACTTCAATTATTGTTAGTTTAATCACATACAGGTATATAATCAATGTTAGTTCAAAGCATAACTAGTTTTATTTTGAATAAAGTAATGGTGAATTAAATAAATCAAACAATTATAACTCCGCCCACAAATAAACTGCTAAAGAATTACTTTGATTACCAGTTTTATCTTTTTACCCTGATTGATACGGTTCTATGCTGGCACGTATTTGTGACAGTCGGCGCGAAAGAGTTAAGAGGGCCTAAAGGCCCTCTTAACTCTTTCCTGGCTTAACAGGCTTAACTTTCTTAACAGGCACAAACTGACAAGAAGCACGTTTTCTTCTCTCAAAAAAATGTTAATCAAATATTTCATAGTAAAGATTTGTTTTTCAAAAACAATATGGCAGAGATGTCAATTTGCTCGTCAGCTCCTACATCAGAAAGCCTCCGCACGGTTTTTATAAGCAGAGATACCAACTTGCTCCGGACAGCAAATATATGTTTTAAAGTGGTAGTTTATCAATTGTGATTCTTGGTTTAATAAATTCAATTTAGTAGATTTTTATCCACCACTATTTCTAAATAATTCGTAGGCTTATATAATTCACCACTTTATAATTCTAATACCATGCTATGTCTTTTAAAAAGCAAGAAAAAATAGTCAAATACTATTTGCAAAATTTGCTTTGTAGTTATTTACCGTTTTTTTTTAATTTTTTCGACGTGTCCGGAGCAGTTGGCATATCTGTATAAGTAGTCCACGCAGACTATTCAAAAATTAACCGGTTGTGGGAATGGAACCCATATTCTATTCTAAAGTTGACGGAGAGAAATTTATCATATATACATGAGAATTTAATCTGTAATGGTTGACAAGCAAATAAAACAAACCAATAATATTCATAAATTAAACATATATTTAACATATATTTGCTACCACTCTCTTATTTTCACTAGATTTTGTATTAAGAGGCTCTTTCGTAACCTGGGTTATGTTCATAATGGTCTGATCCGACTACCTATAAAAAACCGTGTGGAGGCTTTCAGTTATAGGAGGCGTTGGATTATTGCGAGAGATAAAAATGCAAAAAGTGGTGACTAATAAAATTCAAAATTGGAAACATTAATGGAATAAATGTTTTTATATTGGAAAAGAATACTTCAAATTATGAGTCACTGTGTTAGTTACGATGGAATAATAAAGAAGATAATAAATAAATATACCTTTGTCTTCTCTGATATGCCTTTGTCTACTATAACAGAGATGCCAACTTGCTCCGGGCAGTAAATTAATATTTTGAAGTGGTAGTTTATTAATTGTGATTCTTGGTGTAATAAATTCAATTTAATGGATTTTTATCCACCTTTATTTCTAAATAATTTGTTGGATAATATAATTCACCACTTATAAATAGAAAGCAAAATTTAGCTTGTACTTATTTACTGTTTTTTTTAATTATTTTGGCGTGTCCGGAGCAATTTGCATCTCTGCTATTTTAGCAAGAAAATACAGTTGCCAACTAGTTAGGTGTCTGATAAAGAGTTCAGAGAGTTGTAGCCTTCAGGAATGCCAACTGCTCCGCTTTCTGCGAATGTTTTAATAAATTGGTAGCGAATTAAATAGTAAATCTTGAAAAGCAAGGATAATTACGCCCACTTTTTAAAATAGTCACCACGAGATCACTGCAATAAAGTAGCATTCCATATGCTACTTTGAATATTCGATATGTAGTGGTTGAGAAATTACTTAAAATGAAAAAAACAAAACTAAAAATTGCTTAAATTTCATCACCACTTGAAAAATATTGTTTTCAAAGCGGAGAAAGTTGGGGCATCTCTGTATATTACCTAAGGTATTAAACGTTTAAAAAGTTAAGCGTTTTTATCAACACGCTTAAGGAAAACAATATTAATGCAGAGATGCCGTATATTTTAAAGCAAATACATATTTTAAAGTGGTAGTTTATCAATTGTGATTCTTGGTTTAATATATTCAATATAGTAGATTTTTATTCACCACTATTTCTAAACAATTCGTAGGCATATATAATTCACCACTTTATTGTATTTATGTCATGCTATACAATTCAAAAAGCACGCAAAATTAGTCAAACATTTGAGAAATTTAATTTGTAATTATTTTCCGTTTTTTTAATTATTTTGCGTGTCCGGAGCAGTTGGCATCTCTGTTAATGTATCTTATATACATAGGTTTGAATTATTAATTTGCTGTGGTAAGCAAACCAATTTGAGATTTAATTTTTAAAATAAAGATTTTTAAGTTTAAATATTATTACTACTAACACTACGAAAAAATTTTTAAATTCCGTACAAATTGGCTTCTATGAGGGAATATTAAATAGAATTTTATTCGCTACCACTTAATTTTTACTAATTTACATCGCCATCACAAGAGATCCAAACTAGCATTTTATTAACTACTTTGGGAATATATTTTTTTGTTTCTTTTATAACCTAATTCGTATGTGGGGATTTCAAATCTGAAGTTTTTGTTCCTAAAGCTGCAGATTTCTTGTTCAAAATTATATTTTTGTTTCATTTTATTTTGCATCTGAATGTACAGGTTTGTGTAGAGTGTATAGTTTATATACGTACCTATGCAATCGTCTGCTTCTTTAAAAATGACATTTAAAACAAAAAGCACGTGATCTCAGGTGTCACCCCCTGTAAAATATTAAATCTTAGACTTAATATCATTTTTTTTAAAAAATTATAATATGAAACAAAAATACTATTCAGGTATTTATATTCATTCCTTTCATTTTAATGTGCATTAATTTATATATTTTAATACAAATTATTTCAATTTATAAGGAATTAATAATTGCGGTGCAAAGGTGGAATTTAAAAAAAAATACTAAATTGGAACATTGTGTGCGTTTATCAACATACAACATTGCAGTTCATCTCAATATTACGTGAAGATAACTCGCTTTCTTAGTTTAATTATACTCAAAGTTTAGTTAATTACTATTATTATTTGTAAAATAAATTGGTAAATTTCTTATCAGAATATTTGCCATGTAATTCATATAAGCCCCCACACGATATTTAATAGGTAGTTTGATCAGACCACTGTGAAGGTAAGCTACTTTACGAAAGAGCTATTTAATCGAAAATCTAGTAAAATTTAAAAAATGGTACGAAATATATTGCTATTTTTTTAAATTTATAAATATTATTTGTTAGTCTTATTTACTCGTCTATCACTACAGATTCAATTCTCAAATATATAAGTTTCTCTCAATTACTTTTACTACAGAGTTTGGGTTCATGCGCACGACTGGTTCACTTTTTAAATAGTCTGCACAGACTATTTACAAAATACCGTGTGGAGACTTTCTGATGCAGGAGGTAATGGTACAACCCATTCTTGAATGAAATGCCCAAGTACTTAGACATGCAGAGATGCCAACTGCTCCGGACACGCAAAAATAATTTTTAAAAAAACGGTAAATAACTACATGGTAAATTTTGCAGATATCTGGCTATTTTTGCTTGCTTTATAATAGGTATAGCATGACTTGAGTACTAAAAAGTAGTGAATTATATAAACCTGCGAATCATTTAGAAATAGTGGTGAATAAAAAACTAGTAAATTGAATTAAGTAAACCAAGAATCACAATTGATAAACTACCGCTTTAAAGTATATATTTGCTGTCTGGAGCAAGTTGGCATCTCTGGACATGTTGACGATAATTATCCCAATTTCAATATAACCATCAGTGTTTCAGACAGCATTCCTTTTATCAGTAAACTTAGTAATATATTTGCTTAAAATTAAATTTTCAAAAATTATTATTCTTTTCTTATTATCTTAATTCTTTTCATTATTTTTTTTTCTTTTCATCAGACAACTTAGTAATATATTTGCATAAAATAAAAGTCTTTTAAATATTGAATATCATTAAAAATTGAAGAATACCAAGCTGATACTTTTCTTTGAAAAATATTTCCTTTTTATCAAGAAACAGATTTGTCGAAAAGAAATGTAAAGATGGAATTAAAGCGATGGGTTTTTTTTTTATCACATCGCGTAACACAAAAGATTATTTCAAAATAAATTAACTCTAATGTTCTAGAATGAAAGTAAAAATTAAAAGATAGATAAATATTTTTTGAGCAATATAAATGCAAATTAAATATTTCAATTAAAAAAAATTGTATGGGGTCTAAGAAGATTTAAAATAAAGCAAATGCATTATAGCTCAAAATAAGATTCGGCTCTCAGTTGGGATTCAGTTCAGTATTTTTTTAACTTTAAGACATTTATATTTAGTGAATTATAAGAGATTTTTGACTTTAAAGTGGTTTTTAAACACTTTTTTAGGCTACAAAATATTAGAAAAAGAGTTTAAAAAATGTAAAGAGTTTAAAAAAAAGTCCACGTTTGGATTTCGCGAGTTGTAAATAGCATTAAAACTATCGAGATTTTAAAAGAAAAAATGTGGAAATAAGTAGCCAGTAAACCAGAAAAAAAACGATTGAAAAATGATTTAAATTGATGATGAAATCCGGCGTAGAAGTCAATGACACGTCAAAAGTAATGACTAAAATTCATTATACGAAAATCGCAAGTCATTATAATTCCGAAAACTAAATGTCAAGATTATCGAAATCCAGTGGAAAAGCGTAACAATAACTGATAAAAGAATGATTAAAAGAAGAAAAAAATTTATATTACCTAAGAAATCGGTACAAATAAAGAGCATGAAGAGTAATGATTAAAATGTCTTTTACGAAAATCGCAAGTCATTATAATACTGGAAAACTAAATATCAAGATTATCGAAATCCAGTGGAAAAGTGTTGCAATAACTGATAAAAGAATGATTAAAAGAAGAAAAAAAGTTTTCAGCTTAGCTATGAAATCGGTACAAATAAAGCACACATTTAAAAGTGTGATTCTATTAATACACATTGAAAATATCGGGATTAACAAAATCATCTGGTATTGCTTAGTAATAAATGCTTGGATCTTTAAAACTTTGGTAAAGATACTATCGGAATTTGAAATTAAATTTGGTACGTAAAAAATTTAAAGCACACGTTTTAAAATTTAAGATATTTTTTATTTTCTAAAATCATGCGGCCTCAAGCCTCGTGCACCCTCTCGCACTGCGGGGATTGAGTGGGTATTATTTGCGCCACTGTATGGCCTTATCGCTTCTTAAATTGAAGAATATTATTGCCATCTTTTTTAAAGATCAGAGCAGAGAAGTAGGGGCACGTAGAATTCCTTCAAATAAAAAGTCTTGGTTAGGAATATATTATTGAATTGCATAAAAATTGTTGTTTGTAAAGAAAAACTGATCGCAGTATTGAAATCAGAGGCACGAAAATATCTAAAATACGTTAAAAAATCTCATGCGACAGAAAACAAAAGACAAGCTCTCTTAACGTAGCCACAATTATTTCGTTTCAGTTACGTAAATGCTAATCATGAAGCAAATGTACTAACAGTTTTTGTTGTTTCAAACTAAAAATAAGAAATCTCATACAACAGTAGTTAGATAGAAAGGCAGCTGTTTCAAAGTTGGCTAGTAGAAAGTTAGATAGAAAGGCAAGTTGAGTACCGTGGTGAACCGAATTGGAATCCCAGCAATGACTGGTACATACGAATTCCGAAACTGACTCGCACCGAGCACAGCACTGACGTAAAATATCCTCAGTGGTAGAGGGATCATGAGTTAGTCCCCTTGCCATCAAACTAACCGTGGGAGGTTTTCGTGGTGTTCCTCTTTATCCAACGCGAATGCCGGTTAGTTCTATCAAATAGCCCTCCCCGAACAACATTTCCCCAAATATTTAATCCTAGAGTTCCCTCGTCTTCTGGATTGGGTTCAAAATTACAAGGCTGCGGTGTTGAGCAATGATAGTCGTAAACTCAAAATTGAGTCGGCTGTTCAACGGCGGTTATAAAATAAAATAACACTAAGAATGTATTTAACACGTTGAATGGCTCTTTAATTTTACATGGCTTGTCGGTCTGGCCACAACGGTAAATAACTATAGACTAAATTTGCTAATATTAGAAAGATTTGGCTAGTTTTTTAAAAGGTTTAGCATGACATTTCTGAAAAAATTGGTGAATTATATAAGTGTACTAATTGTTTAGAAATAATTGCGGATAAAAATCAACTAAATTGAATTTATTAAACCAAGAATCACAATTAATAAATTACCACTTGAAAATATTTATTCGCTGTCCGGAGCAAGTTGGCATCTCCGTGTATATAAATAAAACTATTTTTGTGTGTTCTATAATGCATTAATTTCTTCAAACCAGTTTAGTAACGATAATAATATATAAAAAAATAAAAATTTACTCGAACTATGTGTTTCCAATAATCTTGACTTCGCCGGTTACCGGTGTCCCCGGTGGCGCTAGGAACAAACTCAATGCCGGTCACCCCCCATGGCATTCAGCGTATTAAAAACTAAACGCTATTAAGTTTATGAGTAAAGTGTTGTTGGCTGTGAAACCGAACGAGTGAAATAGAGAACGGCCTGAGTCAACGCCTCCTATAACTGAAAGCCTTTACACGGTTTATTGTAAGTAGTCCGATCAGACCTCTGTGAAGTTAAACCTCTTTCCGAACGAGTCATTTATTACAAAATCTAGTTAAAATAAGAAAGTGGTAGCAAATATATGACTAAAAATTTTTTTTATTCATGAATATGATTGGTTTGCCTTATTCACTTGTCAACCACTACAGATTCAATTCTCAAATATATATGATAAATTTCTCTCAATCACTTTTTATAAAAGGTTTTGGGTTCATGCGCACAACTGGTTCACTTTTTAAATAGTCTGCGCGGACTACTTATATAAGACCGTGTGGAGGCTTTTTGATGTTGGAGGTGATGCCTGATTACCAAATGCGTAGTCTTATTAATTAAATAGTAAATGTTTTTCATTTTTGGGCTCTGATGAAAAATTTCCTTGTTGAACTTAGGTTGTTTTTTATTTTTTAATTCTTGTTTAATTCTCGTTCCATTGCAGACATTCCATGACAAATGTTCTATAATTTATAGTGCTTCCTAAGTTTCCGTTTTAGTGAAAAAATAAACAATAGCTGAATGCTCCATTTATAATTTAAAAATTCCTATTTCCCAGTTTCGTTTTTATAAGCCTCCGAACAATAGTTTTCTTGGTTTACAGCCGTTTCCGCATAATTATAATTTTCTAAAACGGGATTTTAAGCAGGAAAAAAAGAAAGATTTATATATTTTTTTCCAGAAAAACGAACTATTAGCTTTAATTGAGGATCGTGTTTTTTAAATGCTTTGTTACTAAATAACTCGAGGTAAAAAGAAAATATGCGCTTGTTAAATTACAAAGGAGTAACTGGAATAGAATTTTTTAATTAGAAAATGAACTGAAATTTAATGTTTTGCAGTCAAATTTTTTAATTTCTTAAGACTCTACTTATGAATTGTGACGGTTGTCATTATAAGAATTTTTTGTTGGTTTAAAATGGTAATTAAATGTAACTCGGGAATAAGGAGCGAGCAGTCAAAATGGGAAGAAAAAAAAGTTTCATTTTGTCAAGTTAAGAAATTAAATATATATGAAATCTGAGAAAAGTATTTCCAGCTTCTTTAACCATGATTATATTTCTAAGAAACACATTAACTCAAATTAAATAAAATATTAGCTTATTAATTTGCTATGTTTTCCGGAAAAAAATTAAACCTCTTGCTTTATCTACAACTCCTACTTCTACAACTTTTCCTGCTCCAAGGTAGTGTATCTTTTTGTGGGAAATAGCATTTGGCGAATTTTCCATCATGTTTCTTTCGTTTATCGCTTGCAGTTGTGATTTTTTATTGTCATCTTAAATTCATTGTTAATACGTAGCGTTAAACAACTGAATAAAAATAGCATTCGTTTATGTATAGCTATATTAATTGTTAATATGTTCTACAGTTATTTAAAAAAATGAACTTAATCAATTAAAATTATAAAGTTCATTAGCAGTACCTGTTGTAGAAATTTCTTTGAAATTCTAATATGTTTTATAGTTATTTAAAAAAATCAACTTCATCAATTCAATAACAATCATTAAAATTATTAAGTTCATAATCGGTACCCGTTGAAGAAATTTCTTTGTTGCTAGAGTTGCACTATTATTTGTTTATAAGATTCGTTTTTTTTTCACCGGCAAAGAGAGTATTGCCCAAGTCGCTCTTATTAATGCTCAACTGCATACCTGCCAACTTTCACTCTTTCCGAGAATGGATTTTCAGAGTGGTAGTAAAACAATAAACAAAAAACATTCTGACTCACAAATATATTTATATTTGAATCCCGTTGAAATTAGCTTGTGCAATAATTATTATGCTTTTATATATTTATTGTAATTATTTATATGTAGTGGTGGTCAAACTCATTTAAAATTATCATTATAATTCAAAAAGTTAATTGGAATAACCTGAGTATTGCTACCACTTTAAATATGAAAATAAAATCTTCCGGAAAATCCGGAAGAGTTGGTAGGTATGCAACAGGTTCAAATCTATAAATAGGGAAAAAAATATGCAGGCAATATAATACATTTTTTTTTTTTATTTCCAATGAGCTGCACAATCGGTCTTGCCGATGAGCAGACCTAGTGCGTTCTCCAGAGGTGGTATCCACTCTTTCAGGACCACCACAATGGGTGAGATACCGTTGGTCATGTTAATTTGGACGTCCAGTTTCTACCACACTGGATGGCAGCACCGAGACTCTATTTGGATGCTAAAGTGCACTAGGAATTTAATTTTGCCGGAAATCCCAAGAGCCAATGAGGCACTCCAGGGATCTTTTACATGCCGCATAATCATACGACATGGCCGCTGAGGATTTAATACATTAATTAGGTAATTTACAGTCAGGGTTCCTGCGAGTTAAAAGGAGTAGTAGCTAAGGTTTTTCATAACGACTGAAAAATGTTTAACTTCGGCAGAGATGCCAACAGCGGATAAATATTTTCGAGTGGTAGTGTTTTATTGTATGCTACTTGGTTTAGTAAATTCGATTAATGGGGTTTTTATTCACCACTACTTCTAAATAATTCAAAGGCTAATCTGACGTTCTACTTTATTACAGTTAGGACGAATCAATCTTAACCTACGCCTCACCTGCCTGGTCAACCATACCCGATCACCTTATGAAAAAATTAAATTAGTGTCAGAATATAATTTTAAGAAAAGTCACCTGCGCTTGGTGGTTTATTCGAAATGCAAACATACATACACTCAAAATTCCTCTTCTCTCTGAACATATCCACAAGCTGAATGCAAATTTCTGCAACCAAGCAGTAGATTGTAAAGCAGCAAACTTCAACCAGATTTTTTCTTTTGAGAGCTACAAAAAAGACCGACAATACAGACCTATAGCAGCACATTTCTCATCCGACGCATTCTATCATCTCTACCAGCACAAATAGTAGTACAGTGACATGGTGTAGTGGATAGCACACCCACCTGTAGTCCCACAGATCTCCGGTTCGATCCCAACTGAGAACTCACTTTTGCTAAACACCATCTGAATCATCCGGAGCATATCTCAGAGAATCCGAAAAGAGAATCATCGATCAGCGTATTTACCATCAGTGTATCATCGTATCATATCTGAATCTTCATCAGAATATCAACCATAGTCCAGAACTGATCAAAAAAAAGCTCCAACATAACCAAAAATCTGAACTTTCATTTGAACTCTAAAAAACTCTTAAAATTTATCTTAATAAATATATAAACACCTTTTCAACAGATTTGTAAATTGATAAGAAATGCTGTAATTTTGTAAACTTCAACCTCCAATTTTAAATTTATTAAGCAATGTATTTTTATTCTTACATAGCTACCACAAGGTCGCTAAACCCAATATATTTTTAAACCAATGAATTTTATACTTTCATGATGTATGGGATATGGGCCGCTACGAGGCCCAAAATCCCAGTTTTTGTTAAATAAAGCAAAACAGTTAGGACGTGTTGAGGCTTTTACAAAATTAGTAGAACTAACCGAAGCTCTGCAAATTTTACTTTGTAGTTCGATATACTGCTTAATTAAAATATTTCGAGAATTCGAAACAGTTGCAAACTGTGCTTTAGATTTTCTTTTATTTTTAGAATCATACATTTCTTCAGGGCTAAAGAGAATAGAAGGGCTGATTCACTCCTTTGAAGAAATTCTCGCCGCGCCAAACCTCCGATTTTCTCCAGTGACGTCACAGTGGCGCGAAGCTTGGACTTTTACTTCAAGAACGGAGCGTTTGGTAATGTAGAAAACCACTAGAGGTTCGAGAATTTATTATATTAGACCGGGAAACAATTTTTTTGTGATATTTTTTAACGGTTTTAAGATACTTATGCGCCGCTGATTTCAAATCTGCTATTGATTTCTCTCTACAAGCAATAGTTTTCATTCAATTTATGAAAATACTCCTAATCTGGATTTTTTTAAATTCACTTGAGTAAATACTAAGTGCTCCCACTTCTCTTCGACATAGGGAGTGGTAAGAAGAAGGTGAAAAGATACAATTCAGTTTATGGTGCAATACGTTAGAGTCATATGTGTTGTTTTGTCTTAAATACTGTTTTCAAACGAGCATACAAATGTACATTTACGTATATAAATCTATATGTTCTTCATATACTTGTATGCTCAGACAAAAAATAAACTAATCTAGAAACATCATTTTGAAAAGAATGTGTAGCTTACCGAACAAAAATAATTTCAGACTGGAAATTCCCACACCCGAATTAAGTAAGATCAAGTATACTTGTATCAATACAAAACTTCTACAAAACAATTTCTCACTGTTATTATCACCAAAATAGAGTTGAAATAAATAACTTGTTTTACATGACTGTTAAGTGTAATTAAATGATATTTTTCAATTTAATAAGTTACCAGAAAATACCAAAACACAAACCACAGCAACCTATCTCTGTAATGATGCCTCTCTTTCTCCAAGATACAGAAAAAGAAAGAACTTCATAAATATAGTTGCAAAATGCCCATTTTCCAATTCATTTGCATTTCTAACTAAACTAAAAATATCATTTTGAAAAGAATGTCTAGCTTACTGAACAAAAATAATTTTAGATTTGAAATACCCGTACACGAATTAAGTAAGATCAAGTATACTTGTATAATGCAAAAAACAAATCCCGGTGTCATTATCACCAAAATAGAGTTGAAATAAATAACTTGTTTTACATGACTGTTAAGTGTAATTAAATGATATTTTCCAATTTAATATGCTACCAGAAAATACCAAAACACGAACCACAGCAACCTATCTCTGTAATGATGCCTCTCTCTCTCCAAGATACAGAAAAAGAATTTATTAATATAGTCGCAAAATGCCCATTTTCCAATTCATTTGCATTTCGAACACTAAAATATCTATCACTACATATCCATGAAGAATAGGAATGGAACCGCAAATATGGTAAAAAAATGGAGAAACTTATAAATTCTGTATACTTGTTAGACTGAAGTGTTTGCAAGACCGCCTGTGAATTTTGTGCACCTTAAATTGTGCCTAATTTTTGATGCATGTAGTGGTTATTTTGAAAATATTGCTTCAAACTTATTCTCAGTTAGATGCAGCATCTGTTAATGATTTTTGTAACTGACTTTCAAGCATGGAGAGGAAAATAATTGTTTTTTTTTTCATTATAATGCACTTTTCACATTTACACGTACTTTTTCCTCTTCCGATTTTCTTTTAACACGTTGAATGCCATGGGGATCACTGGTTACCGGCACTGAGTTTGCTCGTAGCGTGTCGGGGGTCACCGGTGACAGACGTAGACAAGATAATTAGAAACATATAATTCGAGTAAAATTTTTATTTTTTTATATTATTATAGTTACTAAAATGGTTTGAAGAAATAAATGCAATATAGAACACACAAAAATAGTTTTATTTATGTACACAGAGATGCCAACTTGCTCCGGACAGCGAATAAATATTTTCAAGTGGTAGCTTAACTGTGATTCTTGATTTAATAAATTTAATTTAGTATATTTTAATCCACCACTATTTCTAAGAAATTCGTAGAGTTATATAATTCACCACTATGTTCAGATGTGTCATGCTAAACCTTTTAAAAAAACTGGCAAAATCTATCTAATATTTTCAAATTTAGTTTGTAGTTATTTACACTGTGACCAGATGGGCAAGCTATGGCAATCAACTTGTTAATGATTTTTTAAATCTTCGTCCGTTTCTAAAACTCTCAGTGCCTTTCTTTATACAGCTGTAAAACATTTATTAATCTAGTTAATTTATTTTAAACAGAAACAACTTAAACTAATGTATATTAATAACAGAATTTTGTACAAATTATTTTAAATATAAAAATTTCTTTATTGTAGCAGGCTATCATTTTTTTTCTTCAGTTACTTTTCATAAAAAATGCATTCGAAAACTGAACGAAATTTAGATATGATACATTTCTTTATCCAAGCAGAAACTGCACGTTCATATTGGATTTTTAAGAATTAGGGTTTTGTTGTATATAGACGAACAATTGACCTTTACGTATCTCATAAACGCACAATAATGAGATAATCAAACGTTTATAAACATGTTTAATGTTTTGTATGCAGTGGTGTTCAAAATCAATTTAAGCTAAAATTACAAATTCAATAAAGGAATAAAAAACACACATTTCACCACAACTTTTGATATAAAAAAAACAATTTTAGGAACAGTGCTTTAAAATTGGAGCTATGCATGCACATTTGATTGCTCCTTTGAAAATAGCTCTTCAGACTAAAAAAAAATCTGATCTTACATATAATATCATGAACTAAAATATATTATTGACTTCTTTGTACCACTTTCTGCGTAGCAGAGAGGGGGGGACACATAATATTCACTCGAGTGAGTTGGGAAAAAACCTGGCTATGGACATATTATTAAAGTGCGTAAAAACTGCAGATTGTGGGGTGAAATCCATTGCAAAATTGAAATCGACGACGTGAATCCGTTCGAAAATCTCACGTAGCAGGAAAAAAAAATTCTTTCTCTAGGTTATTCGAAATATTTATTTTGATTAATTATTTCCATTTTTTAATTCATTTTCACCGCATACATATTCACAATCCATTTGCCTTCTTGCATAAACTGAGCGACAGCTTGACATATAAACCATTATCCAGAATCTCCAAAAGTCTCAAATCACAGCAGAATGTCGCATAACCTTTAGAAATCATTTCGAACATAAAATAAGAAACACTTTTATTAAAACCTATCAAATGCCTCTCAAAGGCTTCGACGGAAATATTCTCTTAAGAAAGCACCTACATCATAAAAGTTTTGAAGTGGAAATATTTCGACGGAAACTGCAATTATTCTTCACTAAACACAATGCGGCACACACAAAGTATTTTTAATAAAAGGTTTTGCTTATCCAAACATGTTTAGGAGAGTTTGGAAAAGAGACCCAAACCGTATTCAGGAAGACGGAGAGAACGCGAAATAGCACTTAAGATTAACGATGCATGATATTCAAAAATATTTTATCCTTTTGTAAAATGCGAAATAAATAACCAAGCAAATTTGGGTAAAACTGTTTAAAGTTAGCTTTGCAAGGGAAATTCATTATCCCATTTATGCCTTAGGTCTCGTTTAAAAGGACAGTTTATTTATTTTTTTCCTCTAAAATGTAAGAAATACTAAAGAAAGCGTTTCGCTTTTGACTTTTAATACAAAATGTATTAATATTATGAAGTTTTTATTTTGTAAAGACATTTAAACAAACATAAGCATTTTAAATGTATAGGCAAATAAAATGGAGTTTAGTATGAACCAAAATAAAAATTAAAATATAATAATATATTTTGAAAAAAATATTTTGATATTTTGAAAATTAATCCGAAACAATTAAATGGTATGCTTTTAGAAAATAACAAACAAGAAGAGGTAAACTGTCTTATGTGTCTTGGATGTATAATTAACATCAAAGTCTCTCATATTGCACGTAATCCCTAATATTGCACGTTTAACTTATACTATGATTCATAGGTTTGCTCACATAATACACGTAGGATGATATGGTATTCCCAAAATACACGTAGGGTAATATGGTATTCACTATTTACTAAAATGCTGATTCGCAAACTACACCGCTTCATAGATTCATCAAGTCGTTGGTTCACTCAATTATTCATGATTACTCAAACATTCGCAAATTCACTATCATGGCAGTTCAATAAAACTACAATTCAATCATCTATCTACGTCGTTGAACAGCCGACCCAATTTTGAGTTTACGGCTACCAATGTTCAACTCCGTCCTTGTACTTTTGAACCCAATTCAAAAGACATGGGAACTCATGGATCAAGTATTAGGAGAAATTTAAAAAATTAGGAGAATCCTGTAACTGAAAGCCTCCACACGGTTTACTGTATATAGTTCGATCAGACCACTATGAAGGTACACCAATTAGTGAAAGAGCCATTTAATATTAAATCTATTAAAAATTAGAAAGTGGTAGCAAATATATGTCAAAAAATTTGTTTAATATATCAATGTGATTGGTTTGTTTTATTTACTTGTACACTACAGATTCAATTCTGAAATATATATGATAAATTTCTCTCAAGCACTTTTAAAATTAAATTTGGGTTCATGTGCACAAGTGGTTCGATTTTAAATAATCTGCGCAGACTACTTATAAGGAACCGTGTGGAGGCTTTCTGATGTAGAAAGTGATGAACTAACCCGCATTTGCGTTACATGCGTAGAAAATCCATGAAAACCTCACATGATTAGCCTAATGGCAAGGGAACTCTAACACATGATCAGTCTACCACTAAGAATATTTTCCTTTAGCACTATGGTCGGTGCAAGCCGGGTGTGGAATTCGTATCGACCAGCCATCACCGAGATTCGATCCCGATTCACCTCATTGAGAGGTGAGCGCTCTCTCCCCTCTGCAACCACGGCTCCGATTCACTCACTTGTAAAGCTGAAAAATTAATGCATTACTGATTGTTCACTAACTTATTCCGCACTTTATTAAATAAAACTGATTTTTTTCAATAAGGTGTCATCGGTAAATTTTTAGTTACGAGAGTAAATTAAAGGCACGGCTACGCGTTTAAGAAAATGGTTTTACCTTGATAAGCACAGATGAAAAAATAGTTATATTGCAATGAATAGTGTATTTTTCAATTTATTCTTCTAGATTTTAAATACCACTTTACTTCCCATTTCCCCCAAAACCTTTATTCCAGCACTTCATAGCGTTACCTCAAAAATCACCATATACAAAATGGAAAAGTGTTGTAAGTGGCACAAGCTTCCGAGCTGTACTAAATTGTGTCCATTAAATACACATAAAAAACGAGAAAATATAACAAATCTATTAATTAGAAATGGTGGGGCCGGGATAGCCTAGTTGGTAGAGTGTTAGGCCCAAGTCCGAGAGGTCGTGAGTTCGATCTAAATGTGTAGTAAATGGTGACTAGTACAAGTTAAATTTGCCAGGTTACAAAAGCCACCATGTTCCCATACCAAATCATACCTCTGGGGATATTAAATTGGAGATTGATCGTTCTCTGGTTCAGGTCAAAATTGCGATCGACGGATATATGAATGGGCTTACCGTCTAAACTGGCTATGACGTGTGTGGCTAAAGTCATATTCTTGCCCTAAAGTGCGCCACTGAAAACCAAGAAACCCACTCTCTGCCTTATATTCGCATGGTTCCACGAAGTTGTTTTTCAGGTACTGGCGTGTAACGTTAAAAAAAACATCAACAAAAATTTTTAGACAATGAACCATTAACCCTTTCGAACCGACTGTCACAAATACGTACCAGCATAAAACCATATCAACCAGGGTAAAAAGATAAAACTGGTAATCTAAGTAATTCTTAGCAGTTTATTTGTGGGAGGAGTTATAATTGTTTGATTTATTTAATTCACTATTACTTTTCTCAAAATAAAACTAGTTATACTTTGAATTAACATTGATTATATATATGATTAAACTGACAATAATTAAAGTCAAAGCAAAGTAAGTCTGACAAATTAGAAACGACTACATTTAAGTTACCGTTTTTTATTTAATTACATCCTTATCCTGATTTTGTGCGAATGCTTTTTTGAATCACCCGTCCCCAAAGGGTTAATGCCGGGTCTCTAAAAGTGGCCCATAAATTAAAAAAAATAATGTGAAAAAGTGGTAGTATATATTTACGTATGCAAATTGAATATTTCTTTCTGTTAATTATCACTTTCGTTTTAAAATAGCACGTGTCTCGACTTCTAATCCAAACATAAATGTTATTAATATTTTATAGTAGAAGGAGTCATTTTATTTTTTTAGAATAAATCCCAGTAAGAAAACAATCGAGTTACCACTTTTTTCTTTTTTCAAAAAAGGAACCGTACTTTTAAAAGGACACTAGTTAACAAGTTAAATTTTTGAGCTTTTTCTTTTTAATTGAATACTCATTTTGAGTAGACTCTACTTTGTTTTTAGCTGAATCTGCTTTCCGTCTGAAACGCTCTTTCACCATTTTGCACTCGGTATACTTCAATATTCTTTTTGAACTAACGTAAACAATTAATTAAAATACATTGTATAATGTTTTTAAATATTGCCCAATGTATTTTAATAATTTTTTTAAATATTCAATAACATACCTGTCAGCTTGCACGGTCGTTGAAAATGATTTTTTAAAGGGGTAGTAAAACAAAAATTAAGTTTGGAAAGCAATTCCAAAAACAAAACTATTTAGACATCTGTAAGCAAATTAGCCAACAAATCGATCTTATCTACATATTTTTTTAAATTATTAATTGGTCGTGATAGTTTAGACATTTTTTTCAAACTTAAAGATTTAAAATGCCGAAACGCTAATGTTGCTACCACTAAGAAAACTATTTTTTAATTGCTGCACAAGTTGGTAGCTGTATAATATTAATGTAGCTACTAATTTATAAGATAAAATTTTAGAGTGGTGAATTTCGCTGTCCACTCAGAGGTGGCAGCTTAACGCAAAAAGTTAAAGTCTTTCTCTTTAAACGTGACTAGCTTTTTAACACATTTGAATGCAACGCTAATTTTACATGGCTTGCCCGACTGGCCTAACGGTAAATAATTTAAAACTAAATTTTCAAATGTTAGACAGATTTTGCTAGTTTTTTTAAACGTTTATGATGACACATCTGAAGAAAGTGTTGAGTAATATAAGCCTACGAATTGTTTAGAAATAGTGGTGGATAGAAATCTACAAAATTGAATTTATTAAACCGAGAATCGCAATTAATAAACTACCACTTGAAAATATTTATTCGCTGTCCGGGGGGGGGGCAAGTTGGCATCTCTGTGTGTGTAAATAAAACAATTTTTGTGTGTTCTATATTGCATTAATTTATCAAACCATTTTAGCAACGATAATAATATAGAAAAAATAAAAACTTACTGTGTTCCTAATAATCTAATTATGTATTTCTAATAATCTAGTCTTCGCCGGTCACCGGTGACCCCCGTGGCGCTGCGAACAAACTCAGTGCCGGTCACCGGTGACCCCCATGGCATTCAACGCGTTAAACACGCAAGTCGAGCTGAATCCAAAGTAAAAAATTCTCTGACGAAATACTTTGAATTAAAAGAAATATATCCCTTGATGATATTCCTGCTTTAGAGATAAAATAATCATTCTACTTTCCTTTTAATTTCATCAAGTAACCACGCGAATATTTTTGTTTGATGGTGATATTTCTTTATTTTAACGAGTCATTATTTCAGTTATACCAATAGTTGTCCAGTAAAATTGTATCGCTCTTCATTCAAATCCCAGTTCAGAAGAAATTGTCTCGCTGCCTCGAAATCTCATTTCATGTTTTCGGAAACCACAGATCGCAAAGTAATTACACAAGAATATGCTCTGCGATAGAAGTCTTTGATGTTGTCTATTTTTAGGAAATCTTCAGAGGCAGGAGAATGAATCGTCAGAAATTAGTTTTTCCCCTCAGAGAGCGGAAATTCAAGGGTTTATGAATATGAAAAGGAATTTATTTAAAGCCCCGCTAGCTTTTGTTAAGATGCATTCCTTTGGTATTATTACATTGTAACGCAACTGTTTTCTGGATTATACTCTGCAACTACATTGAATAAAGAAGAACCTTATTTTGTAGAATAAAATAATTTTAACTTTATGAAGAGTGCTCTAAAATTCATGCAAGATTTGAGTTTTGTGACATTTGTTCAACGAAAATTTTTAAAAAAAATTAGTGACAAATTCAGAGTTTTTTAAAATTGAACACCGCACTATTTCAAGGCATTTCAGTATCACTAATTGTCATGCAAAATTTCGAGCTTTTCGAGAAGACACTTTGATCAAAACTTTAGAAGATATCCATACAACAATCTGACCTTTGAGGTATCTATTTAAATTATTTATAGTCGTTGAAATAATTCTTCTAATTCTGATGTAATAAAGTTTTGATATATGATCTTTGCTATCACTATTAAAAATATTTTCTGAAATTATGAATATTCTGCAGTAGTTGGAAAATATGCAGCCCCGTCAAAAATTTCTTGCTGTCTTTAGCCCTTTCGCGCCGACTGTGACAAATACGTGCCAGCATAAAACCGTATCAACCAGGGTAAAAAGATAAAACTCGTAATCAAAGTAATTCTTTAGCAGTTTATTTGTGGCGGAGTTATAATTGTTTGATTTATTTAATTCACCATTACTTTGTTCAAAATAAAACTATTTAGTTATACTTTGAGCTAACATTGATTATATATATCAATGTTTCCCAAACTTATGACTTTTGTGTACCCTTTCTAAATTTTTCGTTGCTCTGTGTACCACTAATAAAAAAAATTAATGTATTTTTTTAAAAATATGTTTACTTTTCTTTTTTGGTAAAAATTCTACGTTAAGGATAAAAATTATATTTTATTAAAATAATCAAAATAAGTAGAATTTATTACAAACCTTCACTACAAAACAATTACACAAAACTTAGAAATCACAACTGATTGTAGATATTAACTGTTAACTCTGCAAAAAATAGTAAAAGAAAAATACGTAATCGTAAATTTTAATGACTGACTTTGTTTTTAAATTAAATTTTTTGAAATTTTCGTCTGTTGCAAGATATTTCGCATAAGAACGCGTACCCCCGCTAAACTGTTCCCGTACCCCTGGGGGAACGCGTACCACACTTTGGGAAACACTGATATATATGATTCAACTAATAATAATTAAAGTAAAAGCAAAGTAAGTCTGTCAAATTAGAAACGACAACATTTAAGTTACCGTTATTGGTTTAGTTACATCCTGATTCTGATTTTGTAAGAATGCTTTTCTGAATCACCCGTCCCCAAAGGGTTAGAAAACGGTAGTTAATAAGTATCTCCTATGTTATCCGTTATGGCTGTTTTTCGTAAGGTTCCATCGTAGTATGAAATGATGCTTTTCTGCGAATAATATTCCATTTTTATAACTGCTGCGACTTTACAACTGTTACTCATGATTGTTAAGTTAAGTTTAGCCGGCCTAAAGTCAGCGTTGTCTGCCCTTATTTTGAAAATGGTGCCTGGCGTCAAATTGGAGAAAAGTCACAGTTTGGGGAAAATGAAAAGCTCCTGTGGTCTAATATTTTGATATATAAAAATTTACTCCAATGCTCTGCATTACCTGGGTTTATAAAAATTTGCAAAAACGGAGTCTAAGGCAATGATTTTGATAATTTTCATCTAGGTAGAAAAATTGGAGATTTTTTTTAAAAATTCAATATTTTGTTAAATATTTAAGTTATTTGTTCTGTAGCCCAGAAAACTCTTCACGGTAAGATTATAGATGTAGCTTAAAATCATCGATTTGTTTCAAGTGTACGGCACTTAAACTACGGCTTTTCTATTTTCCTGTCCGGAGCAAGTTGACATCTCTATGATGAAGACGTCTGAGACACGTCAATTATTGTTTTGACATAAGAAGCAAATGACGTCTCCCAGACGTCTTTGTATGTCAAGGGTCTAAACAATTACAAACAAAAGGTAAACCTTTCGCTTGGGTGATTTAAATCATACAAAAATCGTAATAGACATGCTGATAAAGCAACAATTTGATAAAGACCCTTAGTGGGACTGGCATGCCAATACTGGCTTACAAAAACACGGGGCAGCAATGCTGTAGGGGTCTTAATAAAATTGAGATAACAGGAATCAAGCATAAATGCTTAAACTATAGTACCACTCTAAATACAAAAATAAAATATTTTGGAATACCCAAAAGAGTTGATAGGTATATAACAACAGCTGGTCTAAACGATAATATATATTCAGACAGAAACAAGCAAACACTTTACATAAGAAAATCATTTTATCACAGTTTGATAAAATATCCAAGATTTTATTACAGTTATAACTACATAGGACTGCTTCTCACACCAGTAAAAGTAAATAGATATAGTTTATAGTTAAGAATAGTAAGAGCTTATTTAACTCCTTGAAATTAAGCTTGAAAGAGCTTATTTAACTCCTCATTAAAGAGAAGAGCGGTAATTAAAATGATTTTACTACCAGTTTTTTTTCTCTTCTCCGCTTCATTTTTCAGTCCTAAAATGTATCATTATTTGTTTCCTTTTATCACAAATTTTGAAATTTCGTAAGGTTCTTGAGAACTGTGTAACATCTCGAACGTTACAGTAATGACGAGTATTTCTCGAGAGAATTTTTTATTTAACTCAATTAGCGAAAACATTTGATAAAAATGTTTCAGATATAATTTTGCATACGTGAAGCGCAACTACCACTACAATTATTAAAATTTTCTTAACTAATATATAAAACACATTATCCATTAGCGTATCACTTTACCATTATTTAAGCTTTTAATGTGATCTGCTTAAGCTTTTAATGAGATGCTGTGCATAATGTGTGTGAGTCCTCATACGAGGTGCTTTTGATTTGAAAACGGTTAAAAAAGTTCCGTATCCAGTCTCCATGTTGGTGACTTTCAAATCTGATATAAGACGCTTATCTCTACAGAATCGCGCACGTGGATAAAAGCACGTACGTATAGTTAGGTGGATGATTCATAGTGAGCAGTTAACTTGCAGCTTGTGACTGCGACATTGTCCACCTCGAGCAGATGCTATTCACTCTTCATCCCACCAACGGAAAACCTTTAACCTCTTCGAGACGGTTGAGTTATAAATGCATTCTCAGGGTGTTGATAATCTGGGTAGAAAAGATAAAACTGGTAACCAAACTACTTTTATAACAGTTTATTTATGGGCGGAGTAATAATAGTTTGCTTTATTTAATTCACCACTATTTAGTTCGAATTAAAAATTGTATAGTTATAATTTTAACACATAAAGATTAGAGAGATTTTCGATATTATATTGAAAGCGAACAGTCATGCCTCCCCGAGAGATTCTCTCTTGAGACTTCGTGGAGTGAGGTTGTTTTATGACTGAGCTCCAGTGCTGAAATGTCTTCCTATCATAGATTTGGACGAGGCGGCAAACGAATGTTTAACTCAAAGCCTCCACCCATCTTAGACCATGATGAGATCAGAAAACAGTGTCATGGATATGTTGATAAAAAAGCTACCCCTGACAATATAGATAAGATGATCGACTTCTGCAGAAATGCCATAGATGAGTACGACGGATATTGTAAACGCGGCAACAACGACACAGCGTACGAGAACAAGTTCAGAATGGAATATCAACTCGAACGATACCTGATGATCAAAGAGGAATGGACTGCAAAGGATCCAACCAAGAATGATGAAGCCGAAAAGATGGAAACTACAATCACTGAGACCGTAACTCCAGCGCAGACTGAGCCTACTTTGATACCGGTAGAAACGAAGGATATCCCAGTGCCTGAAAACATCGACTGCACACCCAGCGTAGAGTCTACAGAAACTCAACAAAATCCTCCTGCTATGGAAACAACAGAAACTCCGGGCTGCCCCGAAAAGAAGAAAAAGTGAAAGAAGAAGAAGCTCAAAACTTGCGTCAACACGGCGATGCAAATCGACTTAGAATCTGATGGTGAAAGAAACCACCCCGACCCAGCTAAAGCTCCCGCAACCCCTGCGGCACCAGTACCGGCGGAGACCGAGGAAGAAACCGAAGCCCCGGCGACGGTGGACCCTCCCACTCCAAATTCATCTGATAACAACTCTTCGAGTAGAAAGCTAAAGACCCTGATTAGAGGATTGAATATAGACTCCGATTTACAAAAATTGGAAGAACACCTGAAAAACTTTGGACTTTCACCAGAGAAAATAATACAACTCAAGAGAAGGAGTGGTCAGGAGCTTAGGCCCCTCCCACTTTTTCTGGTTATCCAATCAGACAACAGTGAATCCAGAAAAATATTCAACATCAGCTCAGTACTTGAAAAGAGTGTGAGAATAGAACTCTTTCGTGGAGGAAGATTCCAGATACAGTGTTACCGGTGTCAACAGTACGGACATACACAACGAAGCTGCACTTCTCCCAACCCTGCCTG
>NC_092209.1:69288570-69307058 GCF_043381705.1 Parasteatoda tepidariorum
CCCCAGCAAAAACAGAGTCAAAAACCCCTAATTAACGAATAATTAACCCCGAATTAACGAATTATTTCAGCATCCGGAGAAAATATTTTTCATTAATTTTGATCAGAAAAATATTGCATTTTTGTGTAATTGGCAGATTCTAAAGGGAAAAAAATCTTTCCTGGGAGGAATAAAATAGAAAAAGTGCATATTCGTCTCAAACAAAAGAAAAGCCCGCAACAGGGAAAAAGAAAATTCATCGTGGGTAGGTGGGCAGAGTCAATAAGACATTACACTTGCAAGGTCATTTTCCGGGGGTTTGTCACGTGGACTATGAGTCTAACAGGAAATTCCTTTCTTATCTTAGATAGTCATTTATAACTAGTAATTTTTAATAATACATATGTACAAAAAACAATTTTTTTTGAACCCCGATTTTACGAATGACCCCGCTTTAACGAATAAAATTTCCGGTCCCGATGAATTCGTTAAATCGGGGACCGACTGCGAAATAGTGGTGGATTAAAACCTAATAAATTGAACTTTTTAAGCGAAGAATCATACATTAATAAACTACCACTCGAAAATATTTATTTGCTGTCCACAGCAAGTTGGCATATCTGTGATAGATTTAAAGAAAAAAATAAGTCTGTCAACTTAGCTATGCTCAAACTTAAGCTACCGCTTTTTATTTTTTACTAGCCTGATTCCGATTCTATATAAGTACAATTAGGACTCGCCTGCTGCGAAAAGGTTAAGCACTCGATTGCTCAGGAGAGCTCATAACCGTGAACCTATTAAAGATATCGAAACCAGTGCTTGAATCCTGGTGATCTTAATTTAGCCCTTCCAGCTGCTCGCAAAAACAACTATGAATCAACTAGTGGTATCCGTTCATCGAATTCTATCGCGGATAAATTTTGGTCAAGAGTACTAGTACTACCAGTACAGTTATTCCATTTTATTTAATATTTATATTCGAACTTTTTTTTAATTAGACTGTTAAGAAATTTTACAATCAAGATTGACTTGCGTTTTAACAAATTTTGTTTACCCATTAATTCTTTTCAAAAAGTGGTAGTAGCCAACCTGAAAACTCTTCCGGATTTTTCAGAAAATTTTATATTTAATGCATAACAAAACTTTGACATTCCCGCTTAATTCTTGTTTTAACGAATTTGATTCCAGGATGCCAACTGCTCCACTTTTAGTAAAATAATTTAAAAAGTGTTAGAGAATAAAAACTATAAGTTGCATATTTTTGCCGATATTTTAAAAGGCTTGCAATAAAATCATTAGAACAACTTAACACGTAACATGAACATTCGAATAGTTTAAATGTAAAAGTGGACAACACATTTGTAAATGGAATTTACTAATTTCAAAATTCCCGCAGATTGTTCTACCACTAGAAAAATATTTTTCTTAAAGCAGAGAAATTTGGTATCCCTATTACAGGTGACTATAAATGTAAGAACTTGTAGAAACTCTATTTGCTTTTTTTTAAATTTATTATCTCGTTAATTATTCTATCGTAACTACCAATAGATCTTACCTTTCGAATTATTCATAATTAAAATAAAAAGAATTCCTGCGTTCCCCTTTAATAAAGTACTAAAAAATATCCTGTAAAAATGTTTCAAATTGTAAATTTTTTTCCTGAAATTTTGAATTTTAATAGTCAGCACTCTCTGCATTTTTATCCGACCGTGGAAAACCTGCTGTTAAACTACCACTACATTTAAATAATTTAAACATAAATAAAGAGGACCAGCTAGTTGCTCTAGCATACCAGCCAACTTTTAATCCTTTCCTTTATAATTTTTCCTAGTGGTATTAAAATGGAATTAAAACTTCAATTTTAAGCAAACAAATACGTTGTATTTGAGAAAACTTAAGTTGACAACCATGATAGTAACGCATATTAATATATGTGCTTAATTTTTGTAAGAATAGTGGAGATCAAAATCATATAAAAATTAAATTTGTAAAAGAAAAATAGTATATATTTACTACCACATTAAATATGAAAATAAAATCATGCATTCCATTATTACCCCCATTGGAAGAATCTTACTGTTAGCTAATGCTTAATCTATAAAACTGACTGTGTGAAAATTTCTATAAAAAATATAGATTAATATTATACTTAATGTATTAGGGTAGATTGAATTATCTGGTTCCTTCAAATTAAATCATAATATTAAAATTACCCCTTTTCTCATTTTTGAAAAAAAAAACATTTTATTTTGAGAGTTGAAAGAATTCAAAAGTGTCCGCCCAAACTGAAATGATAACAAAAACGATTATTCAGACTGAAGTTTTATTTTTTTAAATATTGCATACCAGCCAACATTTACTCTCTCTAATGAAGATCTTCACATATATCCTATTTATGGTTGAAAACGAGATGGGAAAAAAAGGAAAAGCTGGCAGCAAATCCATTTCAGTCATAGCTAATTTTTTGGAGGAGTAATTCTATTCTTTTCTCTAAACTATATAACAATATCTACATTTACTCGGGAGCTTACGATGTATGGCGTATTCCCAGACTTTTCCTTTTAAATAAAGACCTAAGGATCCCACCATAATTTGGTAGCAAATTTGTCCGTAATTTGTTAATGTTTTAAAAGAAGAAGAAAATATCACTTGAAAGTTCATAGTTTAAACTTGGTTTACCTGAACTAACTTTTTTCCTACACGTTAAATTTTAAATTAATAGTATAGCATACCTGCCAACTCTCACTCTCTCCGAGAATGGATTTTCAGAGTGGTTGTAACACAATAAACGAAAAACAATCTGACACAAATATATATTTATATTTTGATTCTGTTGAAATTCGCTTGTGCAAGGCCTATGTGAGGTGTGTATCTAAGTATCGGCCCCGAAGGGGCCCTATCTCATTCATCTGAGTGTTGTGCAAGGATTATTATGCTTTCACATATTTATTGTAATTATTTATACGTAGTGGTAATCAAACTCATTTATAATTATCATTATAATTCAAAAAGTTAATTGGAATAACCTGAGTATTGCTACCACTTTAAATATGAAAATAAAATCTTGGGGAAAATCCAGAACAGTTGGTAGGAATGGTATCGGTAAAACAGAATTTGACATGAAGCATTTCACCTGCTGTAGAGTGACCTCGTAAGGTTCCTTGTTTCATTAACACGTTCACTCGGGCTGACCCACCTGTGGGTCACGCTAGATTGTCTCATCGGGTGGCGCACCGGAGTAAAAACTGGTAACAAATAAATTTCATTTTTTCCGGTAATAATAAAAATCCATAACTACCAATTGTTTTTAAAGGATGCAATTTTTATATTGAATTGCTTCGTCGCCCTAATAAATTTCCTTATCTTAAATTGTTATTGTTGAGAATAGATTGCATATCTACCAACTCTTCCGGATTTTCCGGAAGATTTTATTTTCATATTTAAAGTGGTAGCAATACTCAGGTTATTTCAATTAATTTTTTTAATTATAATGATAATTATAAATGAGTTTGACCACCACTACATATAAATAATTACAATAAATATATGAAAGCATAATAATCCCTGCGCAAGCGAATTACAACGGGATCAAAATGTAAATATATTTGAGTCAGATTGTTTATTGTTTTACAACCACTCTGAAAATCTATTCTCGGAAAAAGTGAAAGTTGGCAGATGAGATTTACACCTCCCGAATATTATCAAATATTGAAATAGTTTTTTTACCAGTATTTTCTCTTTTCCGTCCCGCTTTCAGGCGCAACACCCGGCGTGAACGTGTTAAAGAACAATGACGACGTGGAGGGATATAAATTTAAAGTGGCTTGAATATGTACCATGATTTTCACAAACTAAAGTCGTGAATTTTTTGATTTATTCGAAAAGTGCTAAGAACTTGATAACTTTTTTTTTATAAATTGCTATTAACATTTTAATGCTAATTTATGTTCTTCACAAGTTTCAAAATTGACAATGATCCCTAATACTTCCTCATTCCAAATTAGTTGCTTCATTTAGATCGAAAATTTTTGTTCCAAATTAGTTGCTACATATAACAAGTAACAGATAAATGTTTGAATGTGATTGACACAGAAATTCAGGCTATTTCTTATAGATGTTATATTTTAATGCAAATAAAATTCCGGTAAGCTAACAAATTTTTTTCATAATTGTTAGACATTTTTTTTAATTAAAAAGAAAAAAAAATCGTACTTTTTTTTATAATTAGAGTGTCTAAAAAATATATTCATAAAAGGGACACCGGTGTTTCATCTCAGAATGAGAGATTTGAGTTTAAGAATGAAAGATTTGAGTTACTAGTCTTTAACATTTTGAAAAAGAGACATATTCCAAAACTGGAACATTGGCCTTGAAGCCATATAACCATATAAGCAAAATTACAGATATCATAAACAGCTGTCTCACACTCAACTACTTATGGAAAAATGCAACAGTCTTCTTATTTCTTAAGAAAAACAAAAACCCAAGCTGCCCTGAGAGCTACTGAACAATAAGCCTCCTAAGCATAATCGGTAAAATATTTGAAAAAGTTATCTACAATAGAATAAAACCTCTCTTAACAGTACTACCAGACGAACAATATGGATTCCGGGAAAAATTAGATACACTTAAATAACTACTCCGAATAATAGATTATACAGGCAGAGCACTAATAAACAAAGAAACTATAATATTCCTTATGATAGATATTTCAAAAGCCTTTGACAAGGTCTGGCATACTGGCGTAACATACAAATTAATGCAGCTCAACTTCCCTCCTGGCATCATAAAACTACTTTCCTGCTACCTCAACAATAGAACCTTTCAAGTCAGCCTCCAAAACCTTAAATCAATAAAAAGAAGTATCTCAGCGGGTGTCCCTCAGGGCAGCATACTGGGTCCGATTCTTTATATCCTTTATACCTATGACTTCCCAATAAACAGAGACGACTATAACAGCATCACAGCATATTATGCAGACGATACCGGAATAATCATCATATCGCGAAACCCAAACTTAGCACTCCTTAAACTGCAGGATCAATTAATAGAAATAGAAAACTGGTGCCTAAAATGGAAGACAGCAGTAAACGCAGAAAAATCTCAAATTCTAATTATACAAAAAAGAAGAAAAACAATCCAGCAAAACTGTCAACTGAAATTATTCAACACCCCCATACCAATAGTAAAAAAAGCAACATATCTTGGACTAATTATAAATAATTAACTCTCCTGGGCAGACCACATCAAACACATCAGAGAAAAAGCAATAGCAGCAACAATTATTATCCAACCACTGATTTATAATCCAAATGTTTCTTTACAAAATCGCAAACTTCTATAAACCAGTATGATCAGACCAATTCTAACATATGCCTCTCCTGCCTGGGCCACAATACCGGATCACCTCATGAAAAAATTAAATCAATGCCAAAATAAAATCCTCAGAAAAATCACCCGTGCCCGTTGGTTCATTAGAAATAAAAATATCCATATTGATCTCAAAATTCCTCCTCTATCCGAATACATCAATAAATTAAACGCAAACTTCTACAGACAAGCCGAAGAATGTAAAACAGCCAACTTCAACCAGATATTCTCCTTTGAAAATTACAATAAAGACTCCCACCTCAGACCAATAGCAGCCTTCTACTCATCAGATGCCTCTTTTCATCACTATCAACGAAAATAGAAACAAACAATCATAGCCGAATGGACAGAGTACCCACCTACAACTTCAAAGATTCCAGGTTCTACCCCAGTTGACAACACTTTTTCAAAATAGCTTCTGAATCATCCATCCTTTCAAAATAAAATCGGATCATCAGAATCATCATAGTGCATAAATCATCGATCACTGTAAAAACCATCAATCCTCACAATTCATCCTGCACCTCATCAATTGTCTGACATCCTGCAGTGCATCCTGATCAACCGAGAATAAAAATCAAAAATATAAACTCTGAACTCAATAGAACTTTAAAATACCTAAAATAATAAAATGTACAGTATAAATTAATAGAAATATCCTCCAATAGAAATTATCACCATGTAAATAAATAATCACAATCATAATTTCAAACAATGTATGTAATTTCATTTTTAATATTTATGTTATTTTTTTGTTTTGCTACCAGAATGTTGCAAAATCCAAAATGTTTTTATACAATGTTGTTACTTCATGATGCATGGGTTAGAGGTCGCTGCGCGGCCTAGGGACCCAATTTTTGCTTAATAAACGTATGGCCTTTAAGCATTAACAATTAAACATAAATAATTAATTAGCCTTAAGCATTAACAATTAAACATAATTAGAAATAAGAGCGATGAGTAAAAAATTTAAAAAAGAGTTTTCAAATTACTTGAAACAAACTGTAAGTGAGAAGAGTGGGCGAGTGATTTAGGTTAAATTTTGAGATTAAGAATATCACTGGCAGTTTCGTGCTCCGACAACATAGAAATATCTCACTGCTAACATATAAATACTTGAATAAAAATATACAAATTTGAAATAACAGTCGACGTGTTTCAAGAGCTCAAAAATCGGTGCCAATTTTAAATTCAATTTTGAAAATGCCAAAACTATTTCCACCTCGGTTACATCAATATCATCTTGATGTCTTAGAATCTTGTTTTATTCATATGAATGCTGATTGCCTTGTTAAGGACATTAGTTCCTCACAACTCCTTGGGAATACATTTTACGCCGATTTGCCCATCTCGGTCACTGTGGCTCTTCTTGTTCAGATTTTTATCTTTTTTTTCTCTCTCGGCAACAGTGATTTTTCTAGTTTTGCTTCTAGTTGTCGTTGGTAACTTTATGTTTTATAATTCAAATCACTTTTGTTTCTTTGCATTCACGTCTGACCTGAAGTCTTGAAAATGGTCACCTATTTTTGAGCGCTTGAAACATGTCGAGTCTATTGTCCATATTCTATTTTCTTGAAGGGAATGAAGTTTTTAATCAAGTAATAACTTACAGCTTTTGTTTCTTGGAATTATTGTAGATACTTGATTGGATAAATGCAAATTTTAATGGAATTAGAGCATCAAGTGACTCAACTGCAATTGTGTAAGCTGTACATTTAAGAAAAGAAATCTCTTAAACACTAATACAAACCCCTAAAGTATAGGGCTATAAATTAGTTCACGCATTTCCTTTTTATAAGTTTAAATTTATTCTTCGATGCACAAATATTCCGACTTATGTGTGCTTGGTTCGAGATCCCATGTATTTTTTAAGATTAATTACAGATACGATAGCAGAAGCCCTTAGGAAATATATATATATATANGAGTTGAGTTAAATAAGGCCTGCAAAGATGAAATGAGTGGAGATGGGGAATTGAGTAAGTCGAAATCTATGAGTCTGGGATGAAAAAGAAAGGAGATTATATGAAAAAGTTTTTTTAAAATTCACAGCGCAGACGGATTATGGTCAAAGATATTTTTATTAAATAGGGTATGAAACTTTCTGACAGAATGCTAGTTTTATTCTAGAAAAATCGATTATCACTATGTACTTATTCGATAACCTTATACATTCAAATCTTTTTGGTTTATAAAAACATGAAAATATATTTAGATTACCAGTTCTTCTCTTTCGTGCCTCAGTTTTTAAGCCCTGAAGTTTTATAATAATTTTTATGTATTTTCATTTTATAAATTTATTAAATAATATATTACATTTGCTAGTGTAAGTGTATTTTAAAGTAATCTTATATGTGTAGTTTTCAAGCTTATTCTCAGTTTAATATTATAAAAAATTTTTTGTTTTGTTTTCTGAGTCCAATATGCTTTTGCATTGATGGTATTGACTGATAACTGGAAACGTATTTAATAAAACAAAGGAGCAAGAAGTTATAGATTATTTATTAACCCTTTAACGGGCCCTTTATTTCTAGTAAAGGTAAATTAAAGTATTTTTGGAATTGAAATTGTTTAAAGAACAGTTAATGATATAAAAAAGCTCATTTAGTTTATAAAAACACCATTTTTTTGGTGGTAAATATACCTATACATGACCTATTAGGAGCTTACTGACTTTTATTTTTCTTTATTCACAAAATAAATTCCTTAAATGCTACAAACTTCAAAAGGAATTATGTATTTAAAACTTTTATACATTTTTTAATAGTGACAAATGGTTACTAATTTTATTCAAACTCACTTCAAGAAGCTGAAGTTATTGAGAAATGAAAACCTAAATTGAAAGTGGTAAAACGTGGTGGTAAGTATACTTACCACGGCCTTCAAAAGGGTTAATAGTGTTTGGAACTACTTAAAACCCTTGGGGACGGGTGATTCAAAGAAGCATTCGTACAAAATCAGGATCAGGACGTAAATTAATAAAAAACGGTAACTTAAATGTAGTCGTTTCTAATTTGACTGTCTTACTTTGCTTTTACTTTAATTATTGTTAGTTTAATCAGATGTATAATCAATGTTAATTCAAAGTATAACTAGTTTTATTTTGAGAAAAGTAATAGTGAATTAAATAAATCAAACAATTATAACTCCTTCCACAAATAAACTGCTAAGAATTACTTAGACTACCAGTTTCATCTTTTTACCCTGGTTGATATGGTTTTATGTTGGCACGTATTTGTGACAGTTGGCGCGAAAGGGTTAACTGCAATAAAAATTCACTTTTTAAATAATAATATATTCTGAATGTTTTTAAAGTTTGTTGAACAGGGATAACAAATTTCATATTAAACAATTTATTTCTATATAATATCTAGATATAAAGTTATTCAAAATAAATGTTTCAAACTGAAATTGTTTCCTTTATTTAAGAGAGGATCTTTTTAGTACGAAAATCATTGTTTGGTTATCTTATCTAAATTGCAGAGGAAAGGTAAACCATTCGCAAACATTTATTTATTTATCAAAGAGCTTTATCGAGTGCAATAGCAAAAGTAAAAAAAAATATTAATTACAAAGTTTATTAATTCAGTAATAATTTTTAAAATCTTTCTTCTAATAATACGTCGCAATATGAAGAGAAAAAAAATTTGAATGATGAGAATAACAAAATTGTAACAATTAGACAAAAGTAAACAGTTTTTTTAAAGTAATTAAAACACTCACTAATTCGGAAATCGTTTTCCATTTTAAAATCTTTCCTCTATTAATACAAAGCAATATGAAGAGAAAAAAAAATTTGAGTGATGAGAATAACAAAATTGTAACAATTCAACAAAAGTAAACGGTTTTTGAAATGTAATTAAGGTGCTTACTAATTCAGTAACTCATTCCATGAATTAATCTATCCGTAATTTTTTTTCTTTATGCTGTTTCTATGTTTGTATTGTCCATTCTTTCTCTCTTTTTCATTTCGCTTATTTCTAATTATCAACTAACTAATTTAACTAACTACTTCTGTTTAACCTATTGAGTCAGTAACTACGACATAATTACTGAGGTGACCTCATTGGCCGGGTATTCGTGAGAATTAATTCTTAAAATAATTCGGAATTAATTATTCTTCCACTGTTACGATAGATTTTAAGACATAATAAATGGTAGCAATATTTACTGACATTTATTACCACTAGAATGCCCAATGTAGTCATTTTGACTGCTTTTTAATTTCAATTAGAAAAGCAATGACGCATATAATGACACAATTTCTTAGAATTCTGTGACTTTTCTAATTATTTTTATTGTTGATATTTACTTATAAATTGCTATATAACTGAAAATAATAGCAAAAATATTAAAAAATTAATTTTAAGCAAATTTATTTATTCTTTAGTTATTCTTTCACAACGCAGTCATTTTAACTGCTTTTGGGCAATATAGGTATTTCGGTCTTTCTAGTGTTAATAAATAAATAAAAAAAAATAATAACATTGTTTGTAATCCAACCTATTAATCCCATGTTAAATTTTTTAACTTTTTAATTACATTCCATTATTTTTGTTTGTGTTGTTTTTATGTTAGTGTTGTCCTTCTTTCTCTTTCCTTCACTCCTCTTAGTTCTTTTTTTCACTCCTCTAACAACTAAATACTATAATTTAACTAAGACGATTTCTAAATAGGTATAGTGATTAGAGAATTCTGCCGTAATTTAGAGAGAAAATAACTAGCACCCATTGTATTTCTTAAGAAAGACTCGATTAGGTGACACTTTTGTCAGCTTGGCGATCATTTTGGCAACAAAATGGCAGTTCTGAAAATTTCGAGTTTCAAAGCGATAGGAACAATATTTACGAAATTATCCGAGAAACGTCTCGAACAGGGGTTTCCAACTGGCTACCCGCGGGCCGCATCCGGCCCTCGAAGCCTCTTTTTGTGGCCAGCGAGCTCAAATATATTAGTTTTCATAGCGGACAATTTTCGTAAAAAATCTATAAGGGCTTAAAATACTTTTCACGTTAAAAAAAAAAATTACTTTTTTTGTCATCTGTGAAATTTAACAAACCAACGGTGCAAAAAAATTTATTTCTCAGGTTTTGCATCCAAGAAAATATTTATTCAAATACAAAAGTAATCGTGTATGAAATTCTCCAATTTAGCTTTTTGAAATCACTAATTTTGGACGAAATTATTTACATTTGTAAATTTTAAAGTGCATAAAAGAGGGAATGAATATCAGGTTTTATTTAAATTCCTTGAATTGAATATCGCATGAGCGGAAAATAAAAAAAAATTAATTTCAGATGCTCGAGATTTTTTTAGTTGTTGCTATAATTCCTAATAAGTCGAAATAATGTTAATTTATCACAGAATTAAACTTGAAAGTAAAAAAACTCTTGTCACTAAGTTTCAGATTAAAAGAAGATTAAAAATTATACGTAACAAGCATTATTTGTAATGTTTGTTATTTTTTTTTTCATATTAAAAAAACTTTTATAAAAATCTGACAGCAATATTTAATGTTCCTTCAAACATAAAAGAGTGCTATATAAAATTTTGATAAAGTTAAGGCCCGCCATTTGACTGGTGTTTTTAATTTTATTTTATTTTATGACCGCCGTTGAACAGTCGACCCAATTTTCGGGTTTACGACTACTAATGTTCAACGCCGTAGCCTTGTAATTTTGAACCAATCCAGAAGACAAGGAAACTTCTGTATCGGTACCCCCAGAGGTATTGATTTGTTATGGGAACATGGAGGACTTTGAGACTCGACAGATTTAACGTGCATCAGTCACCATTTACTACACGGGGAGTCTTCGACCGGCGGGGACCGAACCCACGAACTCTTGGACATGGGCCCGGCACCCCACTGACCAGGCTATCCCGGCCTAGTAGCGACAATTGGTGTTTTTAATTGCTGCCGGGGCCTCATGTAAGTTGGAAACCCCTGGTTTAGAATCATACCGAACTGAAATTTAGTCGCCAAGCCTATATCATAACTGCCAACTTTTACGCATTTGCGTAAACTTTTACTTCTATATTTAAAGTGGTAGAATAAAGGTATGCTTTCTATACGTTGCTTGCATTTATAAACTTTATTTGTAACCTTATTTAACCACCACTATTTTTTTTTAAATTAACTATATATATAATAATATGTAAGAGAAATTTTTCCCTCATGGACTTATTATCTGATCCTAACTTAGAACTTTGAACTGTATATGACCTCTGGACTAAATGCCAAAACAGTATAGATGAATCAGTTAGAAGCGCTTCGCGCTTAACACCGAGATTCCACTCATATCAATCAATCAATTTTTTCACTTTTAGCTTTATCTATATAAAGTATTATGTTACTGTCGCCTCAAGTTGTAATTTAAATTCCATTTTAATACCACTGGGGAAAAAGCATCCTAGACAGGATTAAAAGTTGGCCTTACAGAATACAGAGCAGAGCGTTTGAGTCTGCTCGTAACTGCTATACTGTTCTGATTTGCGAGTCTAGTAAGTTATTTGAACCGTCTGAGGTTTCAAAGCCAGTGTTTAGTTGTGTACTACACTGTTATTTAAGCTGTAATTGAGCGCTAGAAATAACTGCATATTCTGGAAATTTCTGCTAATAAATTTTTGAATTCTTAAGGACTGTCTTAACCATCTCCAATCAAAACAAATCCCTATGCTCGATTCTTCAAGCATATTAATCAGGTTTTTCAATATGCTACATTTTCAAATGCTACAGTGTGCTACCATTCCAAGATCCAATTGTCAAAACCTTAATCTTTCTATCTCGTCTGAGTTTAATTATTACTTTTACTTTTTGGGATTTCTGTGTTTGTGATTTTTGACGCTATAGGACAGTTAACCCTACTCTCCAACCTGGGAATTAGGGGAATAATTATTTAATTCGTCATCAGGCTTTAAAAATGGTTTAAACACTCTAGTTTTTCAGAAAATAGTAGAAATTTTTATCAGTGATCTTTAACTTCACGATTTTTAATTTAGGTTTGAGATAATATGGTAATAAATACTGACGTATGGTAATAAATATGGTAATAATACTGATTGTAATGATAAGGAAATGACTCAATTTCGTCAAGCACAGAAGTACCTTTATAATGCAAGCCCTGCAGTAAAACTAAATTGAACGAAAATTTGAAAGGCGTTGAATTTGCTACGGCTTTAATTTCGCAATAAATCCTGCTTGCAACAGTCGGGAAATTATTGAAAATAGTATTGTAATCCAAGTTCAGTTACAATGTGAGAATTCTGGCTGCTCTTTAAACTGGTTAGAAAATGTTGGTTACCATATAAATTCCAGTTGACAGTTATAGCGTGAAAAATTCTGCTTTTAAAAAGCGTAAAATGTGGCGGGTATGCATGTGATTAAACAACAAAACAGAAATATACATCAAAAACACGATATTTTCGATTTCTTCTTCGTTTATTTATTCTTTAAATTTCTCTTACACATTAAATAAGTTTAAGTTAGAGCATATGGTCTGAATAAATAATAAACATAAGCCTGATAATGACCATAAGAAGCAATAATAATGCATCCAAAAAATTCGACGATTATTCTATTTTTTCGATTATTTTATTTCGATTCCATTCGATTATTTTAATTTTTTCACTTTGCAGCATTAGCCATATTCAGTCCACTTAGCAATAAATCTAATTACTAAATTGATTCTTTTTTAAATCGACACACTTGAAACTGGAAAAAAATTATTGCGATTTAACTGGCCTATTATTTAAAAAAAAAGGTTCGCCTACCCTGTTCTAAAACAACATGGAATAAAATCACTCATCAATTTATGAAATACATTAATGAAATCAACAATTAGGTCGCAAGTAGAATTACTGCCAACTGATTAAAACTTCCAATCCAAATTTGCTGTTCCTGAAAAGGTTAACACATTTGATTAATTATAATTTAAACTATCATTTTATTAATATCGTTTGAAAATACAGGAAAAGAAAGGCTAACTATCGTATTGCATTTTAAGTGATGGTGAAAATTAGTTGAGTATTTATCAACAATATCACTTCAATAATTATTTTACTACCACCAGGAAAAAACTTTTTTTGCAGTTCTGTTAATGTGGCAGGTATGTTCTAGATGTACTAGTAAGCATTTTGGACCCAGCTGGTCATCTTCCCCTTGGCACATTTTCCAGCAATGCCGTTGTCAAAGATGGCAAGCAGTTAAAAAATCACATCTTTGGTTATACTTGACCGATTTATAAGAAACTTGAATCTTGCACATTAATTTTCACTTAATAAATAAAATAACGCACTCAAATTACTCATGATATGTATTTTGCGGACATTATTTTTCAAAATACAAGAAATAAAAAATATTTATTTAAGCGAAATTATTATAAAAAAAAATTTTTTACCAATGAGGAAGAATATGACATTGAACTAAAGTGTCGTCAAGTGTTGTAACCAGTTTACTATCTTTCGCAAACCACGATGTTTTGGGCAATTTTGAAGCTATTGTCAGAACTCTCTAACTAAAGTTAGATAACAGGAACTCTGCTCTAAAGGCTGAAAAAAATATTAAAATAAATTATCTCAGCTTTTAATTTTAGTAAAATAATTAATATACCAGGATTATATTAATATTTAAATTTAATAATATTTCACCAACTGAAAAATATTGTTTATGTGCTGGTGGAGGTAGAACTATCCAGAACGTTAGCTTTTAGCTAATGAATATTTAAAAAAAGAGCATAAAATTCCTTCGAAGCAGATTTTACAGAATTGTCAAAAGTTTTTTATGAAAGAAAGTGGAAGGTATATATCCTGTAACTGAATGGTAATATTCTAGTTTAAAAAAATACAGTATATATGGCGTAAAAAACATATGCATTGATATTCAAACTTGTAACATAAGTATCCAAAAGAACAAAGCTGTACATAAGATATTTACATTTAACGTTAAACGCACTATCACTTTTTTTTTTCCAAGAGCACCTTTTGCATCATTTGATTATGAGGCGTGTGTCACCTCAAAGACTCTGTATACAAACTGTTTATATATTTGTTTTGTTCAGGGACGGATTATCCATTAGGCCATGGCCTGGGGCCTCCTTAAAAAACATTTTGAAAATAAATTTTAAAAAATTAAGAAAAACAATGATTTTTAGAAAAAAATCAATTTCAAATATATATTATTAAAATACGATAATTATTTTAGTTCTAATTTAATAAAAAATTCTCAAATTTAATAAAATGATTTCAAAGCCTGTGTCTAGTTGTCTACTACACTATTATTTGAGCTGTAATTGAGTGCTACAAATAGCTGCATTTTCTGCAAGATTCTGCTAATAAATGTTTGGTTTCTTCAGGACTGTTTTAACCATCTCCAAACAAAATAAACCACTGTTCTTGATTCTTCAAACATCTTAATCAGGTTTTTCTGAAAGCTACATTTACATAGGGGGCAAACATTCCAAGATCCAATTCTCAAGACATTAATCTTTTTATCTCGTCTGGGTAGAATTAGTACTTTTACTTTTGGGGATTTCTGTGTTAGTGATTTTTGAGGCTGTAGTTGACCCTGTGCTCCAACCCAGGAGTTAGGAAATAATTATTTAATTCATCATCAGGCTTTAAATATGGTTTAAACATTCTAGTTTTTCGGAAAATAGTAGAAATTTTTATCAGCGATCTTTAACTTCACGAATTTTAAGTTAGATTTGAGATAATATGGAGATAAATACTGATTGTAATGATAAGGAAATGACTCAATTTCGTCAAGCACAGAAGTACCTTTATAATGCGAGCCCTGTAGTAAAACTAAAGTGAACGGAAATTTGAAAGGCGTTGAGTTTGCTATGGCTTTAATTTCGAAATAAATGCTGCTTGCAACAGTCGGGAAATTAATGAAAATAGTATTGTACTCCAGCATAAAGGTTCAGTTACAATTTGACAATTCTGGCTGCTCTTTAAATTGGTTAGAAAATGTTGGTTACCCTATAAATTCCAGTTGACAGTTATAGCGTGAAAAATTCTGCTTTTAAAAATCGCAAAAGGTGGCGGGTGTGCATATGATTAAACAACAAAACGGAAATAAACATCAAAAACACGATATTTTCGATTTCTTTTTTATTTATTTATTTTTCAAATTTCTCTTACACATTAAATAAGTTTAAGTTATAGCATACGGTCTGAATAAATAATAAACATAAGCCTGATAATGACCATAAGAAGCAATAATAATGCATCCAAAAAAATTCGACGATTATTTTATTTTTTCGATTATTTTATTTCGATTCGATTCGATTATTTTAATTTTTTCACTTTGCAGCATTAGCCATATTCTGTCCACTTAGCAATAAATCTAATTACTAAATTGATTCTTTTTTAAATCGACGCACATGAAACTGGAAAAAAATTATTGCGATTTAACTGGCCTATTATTAAAAAAAAAAGGTTCGCCTACCCTGTTCTAAAACAACATGGAATAAAATCACTCACATACCTGCCAACTTTTACGCATTTGGCGTAAAATTTTATTTTTATATTTAAAGTGGTAGTAAATATATACTATTTTTTCTTTTATAAACTTATCTTTTAAATGATTTTGATCACCACTATTTTTAAAAAAATCAAGCATATAGATTAATATGCATTACTATCATGGTTGTCAGTTAAAGATTTTTCACATGCACCGTATTTTTTTGCTTATAATTGAAGTTTGAATTCCATTTTACTACCACTGGGAAAAATCATAATGGAAGGGATCAAAAGTTGGCAGGTATGCACTAATCTATTTATGAAATACATTAATGAAATCAACAATTAAGTCGCAAGTAGAATTACTGCCAACTGATTAAAACTTCCAATCAAAATTTGCTGTTCCTGAAAGGGTTAACACATTTGATTAATTATAATTTAAACTATCATTTTATTAATATGGTTTGAAAATACAGGAAAAGAACGGCTAACTATCGTATCGCGTTTTAAGTGATGGTGAAAATTAGTTGAGCATTTATCAACAATATCATTTCAATAATTATTTTACTACCACCAGGAAAAATCTTTTTTTGCAGTTCGTGTAATGTGGCAGGTATGTTCTAGATGTACTAGTAAGCATTTTGGACCCAACTGGTCATCTTCCCCTTGGCACATTTTCCAGCAATGCCGTTGTCAAAGATGGCAAGCAGTTAAAAAATCACATCTTTGGTTATACTTGACCGATTTATAAGAAACTTGAATCTTGCACATTAATTTTCACTTAATAAATAAAATAACGCACTCAAATTACTCATGATATGTATTTTGCGGACATTATTTTTCAAAATACAAGAAATAAAAAATATTTATTTAAGCGAAATTATGATAAAAAAATTTTTTTTACCAATGAGGAAGAATATGACATTGAACTAAAGTGTTGTCAAGTGTTGTAACCAGTTTACTATCTTTCGCAAACCACGATGTTTCGGGCAATTTTGAAGCTATTGTCAGAACTCTCTAACTAAAGTTAGATAACAGAAACTCTGCTCTAAAGGCTGAAAAAAGTATTAAAATAAATTATCTCAGCTTTTAATTTTAGTAAAATAATTAATCTACCAGGATTATATTAATATTTAAATTTAATAATATTTCACCAACTGAAAAATATTGAGAATGTGCGGGTGGAGGTAGAACTATCCAGAACGTTAGCTTTTAGCTAATGAATATTTAAAAAAGGAGCATAAAATTCCTTCGAAGCAGATTTTACAATAGTGTCAAAAGCTTTTTATGAAAGAAAGTGGAAGGTATATATCTTGTAACTGAATGGTAATATTCTAGTTTAAAAAAATACAGTATATATGGCGTAAAAAACATGTGCATTGATATTCAAACTTGTAACATAAGTATCCAAAAGAACAAAGCTGTACATAAGATATTTACATTTAACGTTAAACGCACTATCACTTTTTTTTTCCAAGAGCACCTTTTGCATCATTTTATTATGAGGCGTGTGTCACCTCAAAGGCTCTGTATACAAACTGTTTATATATTTGTTTTGTTCAGGGACGGATTACCCATTAGGCCAGACCAAGCCATGGCCTGGGGCCCCCAAAGTTTAGGGGCCTCCTTAAAAAAAATTTTGAAAATAAATTTTAAAAAATTAAGAAAAACAATGATTTTTTAAAAAAAATCAATTTCAAATATATATTATTATAATACGATAATTATTTTAGTTCTAATTTAATAAAAAATTTTCAAATTTAATAAAAAATTTTCAAATTTAATAAAATGATTTCAAAGCCTGCGTCTAGTTGTCTACTACACTATTATTTGAGCTGTAATTGAGTGCTACAAATAGCTGCATTTTCTGCAAGATTCTGCTAATAAATGTTTGGTTTCTTCAGGACTGTTTTAACCATCTCCAAACAAAATAAACCACTGTTCTTGATTCTTCAAACATCTTAATCAGGTTTTTCTGAAAGCTACATTTACATAGGGGGCAAACATTCCAAGATCCAATTCTCAAGACATTAATCTTTTTATCTCGTCTGGGTAGAATTAGTACTTTTACTTTTGGGGATTTCTGTGTTAGTGATTTTTGAGGCTGTAGTTGACCCTGTGCTCCAACCCAGGAGTTAGGAAATAATTATTTAATTCATCATCAGGCTTTAAATATGGTTTAAACATTCTAGTTTTTCGGAAAATAGTAGAAATTTTTATCAGCGATCTTTAACTTCACGATTTTTAAGTTAGATTTGAGATAATATGGTGATAAATACTGATTGTAATGATAAGGAAATGACTCAATTTCGTCAAGCACAGAAGTACCTTTATAATGCGAGCCCTGTAGTAAAACTAAAGTGAACGGAAATTTGAAAGGCGTGAGTTTGCTATGGCTTTAATTTCGCAATAAGTCCTGCTTGCAACAGTCGGGAAATTAATGAAAATAGTATTGTACTCCAGCATAGAGGTTCAGTTACAATTTGACAATTCTGGCTGCTCTTTCTATTGGTTAGAAAATATTGGTTACCCTATAAATTCCAGTTGACGGTTATAGCGTGAAAAATTCTGCTTTTAAAAAGCGCAAAAGGTGGCGGGTGTGCATATGATTAAACAACAAAACGGAAGTACACATCAAAAACACGATATTTTCGATTTCTTTTTCATTTATTTATTCT
>NC_092209.1:69307154-69347057 GCF_043381705.1 Parasteatoda tepidariorum
TTTGCATCCATAAGCCTGATAATGACCATAAGAAGCAATAATAATGCATCCAAAAAATTCGACGTAAATTATTTTTTTTTCACTTTGCAGCATGAGCCATATTCAGCGCACTTAGCAATAAATCTAATTACTAAATTGAATCTTTTTCAAATCGACACACTTGAAACTGGAAAAAAATTATTGTGATTTAACTGGCCCATTAATAATAATAAAAAAAAAGGCTTGCCTATCCTGTTCTAAAACAACATGAAATAAAATCACTCATCAATTTATGAAATACATTAATGAAATCAACAAATAGGTCGCAAGTAGAATTACTGCCAACTGATTAAAACTCCCAATCAAAATTTGCTGTTCCTGAAAGGGTTAACACATTTGATTAACTATAATTTGAACTATCATTTTATTAATATGGTTTGAAAATACAGGAAAAGAACGGCTAACTATCGTATCGCGTTTTAAGTGATGGTGAAAATTAGTTGAGTATTTATCAACAATATCACTTCAATAATTATTTTACTACCACCAGGAAAAAACTTTTTTTGCAGTTCGTGTAATGTGGCAGGTATGTTCTAGATCAGGGGTTTCCAACTGGCGGCCTGGGGGTCGCATCCGGCCCGCGAACCTTTTTTTGTGGCCCGCGAGCTAAAACATATCTATTAGTTGTCATTTTTTTTGTGGACAATTTTCATAAAAAATCTTTATGGATTTAAAGTATTTTTCTCGTTAATAAAAACCTAATTTCTTCGTTTCTGTGAAATATAACATACCAACAGAGCAAAAAAAATTGTTTCTCAGGTTTTGCATCGAAGAAAATATTTATTCAAATACAAAAGTAATCGTGAATGTTGCTCTTTTTTATTTCACTTTTTTGTATTTTGTGAAGATAAATTAGCATGTGTGTATCAGAAATTTTCTCGAAGAAATTCACCGATTTAACTTTTTGAAACCACTCATTTTGGACTAAAATATTTACACACACATTTGTAACATTTAAATGTAAATATCTATTCTCTGGTGATTGCAGCAGACTAACCTCAATTTTCTCATTGAACATTTTGTGTGCTACTGTGTAAGTTTTAATACCAACCTTTTTAAAGTTTTATATCTTAACAATTAGATATCTGCTGCACATTAATTGTTTAATACATAGCTGCACATTAAAGTTAATGCAGCCCAAATATTTATTATTTATTTAATATTTTTGAAAATATTGTTAATGACAATTAAATAATTTTAAAAATCTACTTCTTATTTTAATTTGTAATTTAATAGTTTTGTTTTGTAGAACTTGGTAAAAATCTGACAGTAATATTTAATGTTCCTTCAAACATAAGAGTCCTACTTAAAATTTTGATAAAGTTGCGGCCGGCCATTTGATGTGTGTTTTTAGTTGTGGCCCCCGGCCTCACGTAAGTTGGAAACCCCTGTTATAGATGTACTATGTAGATGATGCATTTCTAGATGTAGATGATGCATTATGTCTAGATGTAGATGATGCATTTTGGACCCAGCTGGTCATCTGCTCCTTGGCGCATTTTCCAGCAATGCCGTTGTCAAAGATGGCAAGCACTTAAAAAATCACATCTTTGGTTATACTTGACCGATTTGTAAGAAACTTGATACTTGCACATTAATTTTCACTTAATAAATAAAATAACGCACTCAAAATACTCATGATATGTATTTTGGAAACATTATTTTTCAAAATACAAGAAATAAAAAAATTTTATTTAAGCGAAATAATGATAAAAAAATTTTTTTACCAATGAGGAAGAATATGATATTAAACTAAAGTGTCGTCAAGTGTTGTAACCAGATTATCTTTCGCGACTACGATGTTTCGGGCAATTTTGAAGCTATTGTCAGAACTCTCTAACTAAAGTTAGATAACAGGAACTCTGATCTAAGGCTGAAAAAAATATTAAAATAAATTATCTTAGTTTTTATTTTTAGTAAAATAAATAATTAAAATTAATCTACCAGGATTATATTAATATTTAAATTTAATAGTATTTTACCATACGCTTTAGCGAAGATTCGGCATGCTGTTTGTTAGATTATCCAGAACGTTAGCTTTTAAGTTAACTATTATTTTAGAAAAGAGCCACTGAGAAGTTCTTATGATGTTAGTGCATATCAGATTTTACGGTATTGGCAAAAGTTCTTATATGAAAGAAAGTGGTAAGGTGTATATCCTATAACTGAATGGTAATATTCTAGTTTAAAAAGATACAGTATAGGGGAGAGTCGGGTAGCCCCGCCCACTTAAGGAGTATTGCTTATATTTCTGTATAATATTGAGTAATAATCAATATTTTTGTATGTTTCGATTGTTTTATCATCTAATTAAATAATGCGAAAAGAATAAACCAAAAAAAAAAGTTTAACTTAAAAAAACATGTGTTTCAGCTCTTTTCAAAATGTGTCGGGTTGCCCCGCCCAGTCACGAAAATTATGTTTTCTGACTGTTTTTTCAGGTGTAAATTAAAATAACCAATGTATTGACAATAGGTAAACCTCGTTCATCATTTTTATCACAAAATTATTTTATTTATTACATATTTATATACTTTTAGTGAATTCTATCATTTAATAACAATAATTTAATAACAACAATATTTGTTGTTAAAAATGCATATAACATTCAAATTTGAAGCAATAAAATAATAATCTTTGCAACCGTACATTTATCGACGAAATAAAATTGGTCGCTGATACCCGACATTCATGTGAGCGGGGTTACCCGAAATCCAATTTTTTTGTAAATTTGTAATTACTCGAACAATTTTTAACATGTAGACTTCTTTCTTTGTGCAAATTAAACTTAAGACTTCATACTTTAATGCTGTATGTATAGAAAAAATTATTCTTTTAGTATTAAAATGAAGTTTAATTGAAACATTCAACCAATTTTTCTTAATTTCTTGACTACTGTTCCGCATAAATACTTGAAACTTTGAAAATAATCTTTTTTTAATATAACAATTAATGTCCGATGGCCCATTGACTTGAAAAAATATTCTATACACATAAAATTGACAGTGGGCGGGGCTACCCGACTCTCCCCTATATGGCGTAAAAAAGCATGTTCATTGATATTCAAACTTGTAACGTAAGTATCCAAAAGAACAAAGCGGTACATATGATATTTACATTTAAGGCACTATCACTTCTTTTTTCTAAGAGCACCTTTTGCATCATTTTTATTATGAGGCCGCGTACTTTCATCGACGGAATTTTTTGGTAGATCTAATAATAGTAACTACATTTACGCTTCCAAATCAGCTTATCTGATTTATAAAACCAAAATTATATAGGGTGCTTTTTTTTCTCTTTACTATTCAAAAATTTTAATTGAAATGCTTACCAAACATGTGTATAATTTTAAATATTGATATAAATATAAAGATTGGTTTCAACTTTTAAACGTATATGCTCATTTACTTAATCATGCTGTCTTTTAGTTCTTGAACAGATCTAATAAATCTAAAGTTTTTTTTTAACTTCCAATGCGCTCCTGGTGAATGACCTTTCGGCAGATTTATTGGCCTCTCTTTCAGGGGTACCATATTAGGTGAGCCAACGTTGCTCCCACAGTAAGGACAGATAGTACAGAGAATGAAAGAACATCAATGTGTCTTTCCCGGGATTCGAACCCGGAACCTTTATGATACGAGGCCAGTTCCCTGACCCCTACACAGGCCGGTTGGCATTAAAGTTATAGTACTTTTTAAAAGTTTATTTTTGTTTTAAAATTTATTGTTTACTGTTTTAGATTTAATTTTTCTGTTAATTTAAAAAAGTTTATGACATTTGAAGTTTGTTTCGTTTCTGGGGAAAAAAACTTTTAAAAACGAAATTCATTGGATCGCATGATTAATATTTGCAAATAAGTGCACATATTTATTTTGAAAAAAATTGCTAATTTGATTTATTATCCATGAGAGGACATATTGAAATAATTAGTACTAACATTTAGCATACGTTGCGCTAACATTTTAAAAACAAATTCACCAAGGTACCAAATGAACGTGTGAGAGACAAAAATTAAATCCACTCTCACTTGAACAATAGGAGTTTATTATGCTTACATAGCTCCTGAATTTTTGACTGCACAATTTCAAATCACGAAATACTTGAAATTCAACTTATTTAGCCACAAACGGCTAGTGTTTATAAAATTAATGATTAAAGATAGAAAGACGGAATCCAATGCAAATAATGGCGCTATCCAATTTAATAAGCGAGGCAGATATTAACAATATTCTAGCTGGAGATTATTTATTTTTGAAAAATTGTGCTTTTTATCGTTTATTTATTTATTTTAAGCGATAATATTCGAAGTTTAAAGCCTAAAAGACAGGTATACAAACGCCTCCTATAACTGAAAGTCTCCACACGGTTTTTTATAGGTGGTCCGATCAGACCACTGTGAAGGATATCCACTTTCCGAACGAGTCACTTAATACAAAATCTAGTTAAAATAAGAAAGTGGTAGCAAATATATGACTAAAAATTTGTTTTATTTATGAATATTATTGGTTTGCCTTATTCACTTGTCAACCACTACAGATTCAATTCTCAAATATATATTATGAATTTCTCTCAATTACTTTTATGAAAGGTTTTGGGTTCATGCGCACAACTGGTTCGCTTTTTAAATAGTCTGCGCGGACTACTTATAAAAGACCGTGTGGAGGCTTTCAGATGTGGGAGGTGATGGGTATACCCAGCAAGCAGAATAGGTCTGTAGTTTTACAGCCCGAAGTCGGCTATATTGGCAACCGTAGGTTATATTAGTAATACTTGAATATTGAGCACCAGCTGTGATTCGTTAGGCGTCATTGCAACTAGAATCCTGAGTATTGACCCCTAAAACATATATGAGCATACTGGCTTGCAAATCAGTTTTACTGGCTTGCAATCAGTGAGCATAAGCAATATGCAAAGCAATATAAGCACTGATAAGTGCTGTTCCGTGATCGAAACGGCCACCATTTTTGGTGACGTCATTGCCGAAAAATGTTTTTTTTCTTCCAATGCCCACCTGGATTATGACCTAGGTCATACAGGCACTTGAAGGGCAGATTTGTTGGCCACTCTTTCAGGGTCACCTAAGGCTCTGATACTATCAGAGCTGACCTATCAAGCAATATTGGAGCAAACAAGTTCGCAAGTTAACGTTATGTTAGTATTGTGCTTATGTTAGCTCTTTGCTCCAAAAATAGATGATGAGTCGGCCTGTCTAATTCAGGGGCTCTAGGGACACCATATTAGGTGGGCCAACGTTGTTCCCACAGTAAGGACAGATAGTACAAAGAAGGAAAGAACATCCATGCCTTATGCTCGGGATTCGAACCCAGAACCTTTCTGGTGCAAGGGTAGTTCCCTAACCCCTACACAGGCCGGTCTGCTTGCCGAAAAATGCACCAGGGGACAGATGTCTACCCGAGTTCAAAATACTTACCAGGACACCTATTAAACATTTCAGCAAAAAAAAATCCTCTATACAAAAACTTCCCTTTGAATTGTACTCAGGTCCAGAGCAATATCTGACCTTTAATATATATGTTCGTTTAAATTTTGTGTTATTATGTTGAATGCTTTATACGTCGTTGTGTACAAAATACTTTTAGTTTTAATTTATTAAAATATTAACATTTATATTATTACTATCAATTAAGCAGGGACGCCAAATACTTTAGAAGTAGAAAAAACACAAAATTGTGGTTTAACTTTTTTGCAATTTAAGAGGTTCACCACGGTGGTGTTTTATTTAAATATTTAAGTTATTTATGCACTGTGGTACGTAAAATAACATTATTTTAATGTTATTTTGCTCATTTGTTTTAATAAAAGGAAAACAAAGATTTAAACATAAATTTTGATTCGACAAAAGTTTCCCACAGATGATACAATGTAGCATTTTTAAACTATAGTGATAGAGTTTCTGGACGCCATTTGGGGCTAATGCGTAGTATTCAAAATCCTGTAATAACCAAATAATATTTCAAACATTTTATCATACATAATTTAAGCACTCGATGATTTTATGAGCAAAATTCGCAAGAAATTTTCCTTAAAAGTTATAAGAGCTCATATCATTTTCCTCCAAAGATGAGTATTTTCCTAGATCAAGAGCGTTAGTTTTAAATGTTTATTATGGTAGCAAATGTTTTTAAAACATTTTCATAACTCTAAAATAGAAAATAAATTATATATTCCGAATTTCAGCTTCACTTGAAGTCTGTATGTTGGCAAGATTACGAATAATTGAATTCTTTATCAAAATTTATTTATCGAAATCTGGTGCAGTTGTCTTATTTTATATATTATTTTAAATGTCTTATTCTTATATTTTCTAAATATTTTCCTCATTCTAAAATGGAAATTGAATTTCTGAATTTCAGCATTATTAGAAGTTTAGATGAGGGCAAAATCGTAATTGATTTAATTTTACCAAACGTTTTTTAAAAGTCTGGTGATAATTCAAAATATTTTCAAAGAGCTGTGGTGGTTCAGGGAATAGAGTGCTCGCCGTCTAATAATGTGACCCAGGTTCGAATGTCAGTGATGTCTTGACAATACGAATTCCGCACCTGGCTCGGCCTTGTCACAGTACAATGCTAGACGGATTATGGGTTAGAGTCCCCTTGCCGTCAGGCTAACTATGGTAGGTTTTCGTGGTTTTTCTCTCCATTTTCTGGTTAGTTTAATCGAAAAGTCCTCCACAAGCGCTAGATCGTAACAATGCTTGATTCTTTGTTTTCTAGGTTGTAGGTAGAGTTCAAAATTACAAGGCTACTGAGTTGAACATTGATAGTCGTGAGCTCAAACTTGGGTCGGCTGTCCAAAGTCGGGTATAAAATAAAATGAAATATTTTTAACCTTCTAAAATAGAAATGTAATTACAGGTAGTAAGCATCAATATAATTGGAAGCTTCTTATGAAAGGCAAAATTAAGGTCTAGAGAATTTTTATTATCGAAATAATTTTTTGGTGTCTAATGCCAATGTATTGTTTATAATCCTTTGTTAATGTATGTTTTGTTATAATCCAAAATATTTCCAGCATTTAAAATTGAAGATTGCAGTACAGATTCTGAACATTAGAATCATTTAAAGTTTGTAAAAGAAATTTAAAGATTGTTTGTAAAAAATTTCGAATCAGAAAGTAAATCGCAAATGGTAAAAGTAGGTTTTTATAGTTTCCGTCATTTGAAATCTCATTCGACCTTGTCATTTAAAAAAAGAATTTTTTTTTAAAAATAATTGTTTCAAAATAGTGTATTTTCATCTTAATTTTCTTTTTATCAAAGAATTTGTGTGAACAAGATGATAAGGAAATTATATAATTGAAGATGGTGATTTATAAGACAGAAATTAGAAATAACACAATGTTGTCTCTTGTCAAATTTAATGCATGTAAGTTGTAATAACGCATAATTATATTACGCAGCAGCCGCTTTATTGCTTTTGCAAATGACTTGAGCACCCTCCCTCAATTAGTTAAATGAAATTACAACTTCCTTTGACGTTGGGATTCTTACGTACAAATCTTAATTTTCTCTCGCATACGGCGACCTTTGTTATTTTGTATAAAATTCTTTCAGCAAATCTGATTAGAGAATGAAGTTGACATTCTGACTGATGATGAACATTTCGTTAAAATTTACAAAAAGGTGAGATTTTTTTTAAAATGTCTTAAAAATTAGTTTTGATGCATGCTTGTTTTGGAAAAACAAATAAACTTCATTATATTTATAGAAATGATAAGCTCTGAAATATATTTCTTTTAAAAACTCGTATCGAGAACAGCGCCATCGCTGTTTGGAGTGTTCAATTTTATGTTTTTGTTTTGTTTTGCAAAAACCATAAGGCTCAGAAACTTAAAATAACAAGGGAGAGTGGTAAAATATACAAGTATAGTGAAATGGAGGGAAAAAATGATATTTAATTAGTTCATTTACTAAAAAATTTGAAGAAAAAAATATCACGGGGGCTCTGCAGTCCTCAAAAATGCAAATACAGACTTAAAATTTGACCTACTAAAAGATTCGTTCCTTATAAACTGAAAGCGATTTTTTAAAGTCCTATTTGAAAAATTAAATTCCAATTATTCGAAAGTTATTGTATTTTTAAGTAACCTTTTTTGGCCAATTTATTTTCTTTTTTCTGCATTAATTAATGACTATATATCAGTTGTTTTTTGGAAACTTTACCTTTCACGAGATCTTTTTCGTTTTATAATTTTAAGATGAATTCATGTCAAAAGTCACAAAACGAGAGATAAAGATTATATATTGCCAGATATGACATAGTAATATTTATTTAAAATTTTTTTAAAATTGTAGGAAACTTTATTCACGGTTCAAGACAGATGAACGGCTGACCAAATACATAGCTGCCAGCCACTACGGTTTTTGCAAAATATTTTATAGAGTGGTAGACAACTGAAAATTAAATTATTCACAATTTCTGTTATTTTGGCAACATTTTAAGAGCCTTACCACAAAGTGACGTTTCATATTGGCCCTTGAATCATTTGCGTGTAGTAGTGTGGGAAATTACTTTAAATCAAATTTATAAAATAGAAAAATATACATTAAACTTAAGCGTAGAAGAAATTTTCCCCAATAGCCTAGAAAGCTGGCAGCTTTGCTTATATATATTATTGTGTTATGTTGAACACGAATATGTTGTTTCTACATAAGAAATTTCAAGAATGAAATGATTAAATTGCCTTTTTTTAATTCCTTTTTGGTAGAAAAGAATATAAATTTTTATTTGCTTCTTTCATCTAATTTCACTGTTTTAATCTAATATACCTGGGTCATATTAGCTATTGAACTAGACATATAACAATTTTTTTCCTTACACATTTTCTATTGTATATATTGAATATTTAAAAATTTAAAAAACTTTTTCAGGAGCTATTCGACTGATTTAGTTCTAATTTCATGCTTTGCTATGTAAAATTACATTCTTCAAAATGATATAAAAATTGTATTCCTTATGACTAAATTTTTTTTCGATTATTATTAAATAAAGTAATAAAAAAAATATTTACGAAAAGCTATTTTTTGCATCTTTAGATAAACTAGTCTTATAATTGTGTGTAAATAATTTAGAATTCACTTGAAAAGTTCGCGACATATGGCAAAATAAGCAAGAATTAAAATTAATTTTAAAGGATCCAAACTTTGGAGTGCTCTTCTGAGCAAACTATGGGAACCATATTTCCCAGATTGCGGCTGCCCCTATATTTTGGGGGTCAAAAATCCGAATCCGTCAAAAACAAAGTGTGTTTATTCAGACAAAATACTTTTTTGCGATTTCGCAACCAAAATATCGTTAATAAGTATTATTAGCTCATTAACTAGCATACTTGCGCGACTTATTAATTAGCATACGTGAGGTCACACCCTTAAACCACTAAAAGTGAGTCCTAGAACGTGAAAATCCGATCATTCGATCAAGAGTTAGTCAGGGTAGTCCGTTTTTCTTCGCACTATGCATCTCAGATAAATAAATAAATGTTTCATGTTGGCAATACGCTTAGTTAAGTAAAATATATTGATGGTAATGGATATTCTTGTATTTCAAATGAACAACCTCTAACAGAAATATTTAAAAGAAAATTTTTTAATTTTTTTAATTTTGAAATTTCGTATTCAATATTTAAAAAACAAAGTATACTATAAACCGTTTTCAGCTGTTGAGTTATGCCTGAAAAGTTAATAAAGCTTTTTTTCAAATCATAATAGTGAGTCGCTGATAGTATTTTGTATAAAGTAAAAAAACAAACCAAATGCATTTTTTCCACTTTCTTATTTTTAAAAGATTAACACATAATTAAAGTTTATAATTTGAAATAAATATCTCTTAAAACAAAGGCGTTCTCTCAGCTCTGTACATAACATTTAACAAAAAATAAAATACAAATAAAAGGTCTACAATCACTTTATCGTATTCTGATTTAAACAACAAAACAACAAGCAAAGAAATAAAAAAGGCGAGAAAAAAAAAGAACCTAAAACTTTCCGCTTAATAGTTTTCCTCGGAACTGTCGCGCCCATTCCGCATAAGATTAAAATTAACCCAATTCTATTTTTACTTATAAATTCCATCCCGACGTGAATGAAAAAGATCCGCGCAGACACATCTCATTTTCGAACAACAATACGAACGCTAAAGTTTTTATTGATTAACGTATCGATAGAAGAATTACTTCATTCTGATTTATTGTACCTTTTAAATCAATCAACTATTCAGTATTTAATTCTCGTTCCACTAAAAGAACAAGTAAGTTGACAACATGACAACACAGAAATAGGTATTGCATCATACACCCGTTGCCAATTCTCCGTCCGGAAATTTGTGCTATTTTTTCTCGCAGGTGAAAACCGGTCTCCATCTCTAAAAGTTTTGCTCAGTTGTCAACCTAACTGTGAAAACAACACGTGAAACAACACTTCGAATTTTAAAAATGTTCCATATTTTAAAGACTATTTATTCATTTAAATGAAATCAGCATCCCAAAATTCGATTGTTTAAGAAAATCGATATTGTTCACTGGATTTTTCTCTATTGGATATTTAAAAGCTTTTGGGATTTAGAAGTAAGTAAGTGTGATTTCTTTAATTTATTTTTAATTACCAGTTCTTATTACTTTATTTCCAATTATCAGCTCTTATAGTAAAATTTATAAATCGTATTAAGGTTACAGAAATTGGACATTGTAAAATTAAACAAATTACTTTCATGTTTATATGTTTTCTAACGCCAAAATTGACGTTATATCTTCATGTCTTTCTTAAATATGCCATCTGAGTTATGCACTGACTTTTACATTGTTATCCAATATATCCATAATGTTTTTATTCAATGGGAAATATTTACAATATTGACATTTACAATATATTTACGATATTATTATTTACAGAATTGAAATATTGCTAAGAAAATTCACTATTATTTCTTAAAACAAATAAAACTTTTCGTTTAAAATTTTATTATTTTGGTTATTTTCCGTAGTAAACTGTTTAATATTTCGAAAAAATTGCTATTAATTCGTTCGTTGCCGATCACGCGATATAGCGAGACGAAATTCTTCCCTACAGTTGTGTCAATAAGAATGATCAACTACTAGCTTGATGCATATTATTATCCAGCTATTTTTGCATAAATTAGGTTTTCTTATGGAAATTGCATATTGTTTATTAAAATAAACTTATCGTAAAATTTAGAAACTACAATTGTTTCTAAAATTAAACTTTGATTTTATCTTTATAAATTATCACTCTTCAATCATAAAGTAGAACCACCAGCATTGAACGTGTTAATCCAAGTTATATTTATTTTTCTATTTTTAATGTAACTCTACTTTTTCTTAAATCATCCATTTACGTACGCTTTCTCTCCAACTTTCCAGATTTTTTTAAAATATATTGTCCAGTTTTAACTTAAACTGAAGATTTTAAAACAAATAGAATTTTTATCAAACTTTTATTAAAACTTATTGCCATAATCATTAGATCTGACTTCTTCATAATTATTTAAAATTATTTGTATATAAGATAAAACTCGTTTATTTCTATTTTAAAAAAATATAAAAATATTCCAACAGTACCTTAACTATGAAAATGAGAAATATGTTCGAAAACTATAAAAATTCCTAAATAATTTTCTAGAAAATGCTCCAGCAGTTTTAATTGCAACAATGCTTAGAGCTAAATCTATTCGAAAAATTCATATTTCGTTCCTTCGTCACGGAAGCATGAATTGAAATTTATTAATCGCAGACGGGATAACCGTGCATAACTTCTGAAAGTTGGAGAGTACTTCACAGTGGGTATGACCGGTGTCCCTTTATACCTACATTTTTTTCTTCTGTCGCTTTAATTAGTAACGAAAATATTTTTTGGCATTTTTTAATAATAAACAAAAACCTAATAATTACTAAAAAAAAGTCTGTTAGGTTACCGGAATTATATTTTTACTAAAACATAAAATCCGAAAAAAGAATTTCAGAAAATTTTCTTTAATTCATATTCAAAACTTTATCCATAATTGATTTTGTAAATAAACGAAATTTAAATGATGAATAACTGTTTCTCTTTAATCTAAATAATTCATATAACTGCAAATTTGAAAAATTTTCTGTGAGTGAGACGTGTTTGGAAGATTTTTGCCTTTAACCCCTTGGGGACGGGTGATTCAGAAAAGCATTCGTACAAAAGAATCAGGATGTAATTAAATAAAAAACGATAACTTAAATGTAGTCGTTGCTAATTTAATGTAGTAGATTATGTAATTTTAATGTAGTTGACTTACTTTGCTTTTACTTTAATTATTGTTAGTTTAATCATATATATAATCAATGTTAATTCAAAGTATAACTAAATAGTTTTATTTTGAACAAAGTAATTTTGAATTAAATAAATCAAACAATTATAACTCCGCCCACAAATAAACTGCTAAACTACTATGATTACCAGTGTTATCTTTTTACCCTGATTGATACGGTTTTATGATGGCACGTATTTGTGACAGTTGGCGCGAAAGGGTTAAATTAAAGCAGAAAAAAGCATCGGTGTTTCATGCTGTGTTTTATAACCATAAATTAATAAAATGCTCAATATATTTTCACCTATCTTGACCTAAGTTAATACAGAATAATGAAAAAAAGGATGAAAAATATGATTCATAAAAATTCTGCGTCAAAGGGATAAATAATATTTGGAATCTGTGGGGGCTTAACATGTCCCTTGCAGCTGTTTTGTAATTTTCAGGACTCTAGCACAAATGGCTCTTAACTTATGAGAAGACGTATTAACTTTGATTGATCTTTTAATTATAGATTGCATACAAACAAATCGGTAAAAAAAATTTTTTATTGCTTTTACAAAATAATTATTAAATTATTTAAATTAGTTATTTGCAGAACAGCAAAATTTGAACTAAAATTTCAGTCTAGGAAAGCCATATGAATTCGGTCATCGTATATATAAGTACAGAATGTAGTGATCTACTTTATATTTCCATTGATGAAAACATGAAGTTGCCAGCAACGCTTCAGCAAAAAACTTTTTTATAAAGTAAAGAATTTAAAAATTAAAACTTGTAGAACTGGATTTTACCATCAATTCAAAAACTCAAAATAACTGAAACAAAGAGGCGTTTTATACGAACTTTTGAATTATTTGCCTCAGTCAGTGGCCAAATGATTAAATTTATTATACTCAGAATTTTATATTTAAGCATCATTTTCTAGAAAAAATAACACAAAGCAGAGCAAAGTTGGTATTTTTGTATTTCTGTTCTTTAAAGAGTTTCATTAAAGCATTCAATCATTAAAATCTGAACTGACTAGATCAGGTGAACTAGGAGGATTACTTCTTTTAATGGTATTTTGTGCCTCTGTCAAGCGATACCTTTTTAACTGTATCAAATGTAGGCTTTCTATCTGAACTTCTATATTAAGTTAACATTATTTTCCTAAGCTCTTTACCCAAACAAGAAAAAGAAACCGTTCTTATTTTACGTTTGTATAGTTAGTTATCTGTCTGTTATTTTGGAGGATGTAATCCATTTTCTTTCTGAAGGTTATCCTCAACTAATGATTTTAAAAACAATCTTCTTAATGCTTAATTTGAAGTACCTGGAGTTCCTATATATATAATAATAGATTTCCTACCTGTATAAATAAGAAGATTGAAATTATTTTTCTTACACGTTCTTGAGCAAGTTCCAAAATTTTTATTCCACAATGCGCGAAGCTGCACTTAATCTCCTTTAAATGTGTTTGTTTTTATTTTCATTTCACATTTAGTTTCGGTTCTGTCCGATGGATGACATTAAACAAAAATATAGATTTGGCACAGTTTTTATCAGAAGTCTATTTGAGAAAAATATATTGACTATTTTGACTTGAATCGCTACTCTCTCTCGGCGCCACAGATGTCAGAGAACATATATTTATTATAAGTTAGTAACTGTTTTTGGATTACTTGCATTACATTATTAACAATTTGACTTACATTTTGTTTCTTTTCAGTACTTTTCAGTACTTTTAGGTAACCTCTAATTTGCATTTAAATTCTCTTAAATGATTAGTTAACGTGTAGTGTAGTAAAATTATTTTTGTTGAATAATTTCGAATGAATTTTTTTTTTTTTCAAATTAAGGTCACAAAATGATTAATTACAACTTTTTATATTTAAGTTTCAGTTTTTAATGTAAGAATGTAGTTACAGGGTATACCAGAGTAAGTTAAGAAAATAAATTATCGTTATAGTTGATTACATACTCGCCTCATTAGAAATAATATTTAAAGATTGCTAGCGTGATCTTTTTTTTTCTTCTAAAGAATTGAAAATGGATACCTTATTATTTCATTCTATTTGTTTGTTTTTCAAAATAAAGAAACATGGTTGCATCATAATATATGACTAATACACACCAGGAGGTTCTATCCCCTTCTCTGAAACTGCTCCATCAGCTCCTACATCAGAAAGTTTCCACACGGTTTCGTATAAGTAGTCTGCGCAGAGTATTTAAAAGGTAAACCAGTTGTGCGCATGATCCCAAATTCAATTTTATTTTAAAGTAATTGAGAGAAATTCATCATATATATTTGAGAATTGAATCTGTAGTGGTTGAGAAGTAAATAAAACAAACCAATCATATTCATAAATTAAACAAATTTTAAACATATTTTTTCTACACTTTTTTTTCTTTTTGTTAGATGGCTCTTTCGTTAACTGGTTTACCTTCATAATGGTCTGATCGAACTACCTATAAAAAACCGCGCGGAGGCTTTCGGTTACAGGAGGCATTGAGTGCTTCCACAGCTCTTTTAGTATTGATTTGCCATCCGAGCAAAATTTGCTCCCTCACTGAAAACTAATGTGTTTTCATCTTACTTTGCATAAATGATGGTACTCATTTTTAATTTCTAAAAATCTAAAAGAAATTTATAATCATCCGTGCTAAGGACTTCAGATTACCAGCCAGTAATAAGCCATATCTTAGCCAAAGGCAAATCTTAATAAAGTTTTAAGATTTATTTTATTCCCACAGAAAACTTAAAGTCAAAATATAAATGTACTATAAATTGAACTATTTTAAAAATGCAAATTCCAATCAAGAGTCATTTTACAGTTGGGAGGGAGTAAATAAGTAATGAATGGGGGAGGGGATCAAAAATGCAGATGTCTTATAGTCTTGGAGGAATAGAAATACGAATAGCTTGGTGTTAATTTTTGGTAACTTCTTAGACAAGAACAACAATAAAAGGATAAACCTGAAGAAGCAACATTTGATGTTTTTATTTATTCCGACAATCTTTTAAATATATTTCATTTTAAATAAAACGTTTCATTCTTTTAACTCTTTTAGTTTTCAATAAAAGAATTTTCGCTTATTTTTAACTGTCGCCATTGCAATCATTCAGGAAAAAAAAAAGCATCGCGGTAGAAGATAAATTATTTAAACAATTAATTCTTTTTAAGGTTCTTATACTACTTAATGAGATTTTTTAACGAAATTTAAGAGCGGGTTTCACACTTTAAATGTTAGCCGTGTGCAGGTTATACTATATTTAATCATTGAAAAGTGGTGTTCTATAAAGATAAAATCAAAGTAAAATTTTCTTACTGTGGCAGCCGTTTTAAATTTTAACACAAATTTATTTTAATAAACAATATGTTATTGTTATCAGAACACATATTTATTGGAAAAATAGTTGGATGATAATATGCGTATGGCTACAACTTAATCTGCTTTATTGACACAAATTGTAGGAAAGAGTTTCTGACATCGAACGTGTTAATCTGTATTTTACTTTTTTTTTTCTCCATTTTTTTTCTTCCTTTTTTTATGTTTACATAAATTTTTGTTGCTTACATTATCTGGACTTGTTATGATTCTAATTAGTTATACGACACGTCTAAGGGACATTACTACAATCGAATAAAAAATACAAGATTTGTTTCAGAAAAACTCATATTGATGTAATTTTCAAGATAAAAAGGAATGTATATTTTACTTTTCGGTTGAAAAAATCGTTCGCCAATACTTTCGCCAAAACACAATTTGTTTCGCCGAATTTGCAATTTTATCGCATATGGCGAGGTGGCGAATGCTTAGCACGGGCCCTGAAAATATAATACCCATACTCAGTAGCACAAAAGAAAATACCATTTTTCTTATGGAGGAGCCTATTTGCATCTAAGTGCATGCTGAATGTATGCCAAGCTCTCAGCGCGAACGTATATCAAATGTCGCCAACAATTCTACCGTTGCAAAGTCTTTTTGCTTGCTTTAAGTTGTGTGAGATGAGAAAAATAAAACTTGTTGAATATTTTTTTTTTTAAATTAGAAAGTTGTATCACATTTAAATACTACTTTTTGTTCGCATTTAGAGAAACGGATGAAAGAATAATCAGACCTGCAAACTTTTAATCCCTTCCATTGCAATCTTTCCCAGTGGTATTAAAATGGAATTAAAACTTCAATTTTAAGCAAACAAATACGTTGCATTTGAAAAAGCTTAAGTTGAATGCATATTAATATATAAGCTTAATTTTTGTAAGAATAGTGGTGATCAAAATCATTTAAAAATTAAATTTATAAAAGAAAAAATAGTATATATTTACTACCACTTTAAATATGAAAATAAAATCTGCGGAAAAATACGGGAGAGTTGGCAGGTCCAGGTATGAATAATAATTATTGTTAAACATTGATAGCCGAAACCCCAAAAATAGGACGAAAAAGTGATAAAACTGGTAGTTCAACTATTTCAATAATATCTTGTGTTTAGAAGGGAGAAACTGAGCTCTTACTTTGCTTAATTTGAAATTGTTCATCACCATTTTCTTTTCTCAGCGGAGAAAAAGTCCCACTTATATGATATAAAAGTTAAAAAAAATCTTGGTTGCCAAGGATATTTTACTTTTGTCAAAAATACTAAAATTATTTCCTTACCAGTTTTTGCTCTTTTCTGTCTTGATATAAGTTGACTTTCAGCCCTGCAGATGTTGATTGCTTGCTATATAAAATATAATTGTTTGGCGATTTTTTTTTAACTGTTTGCCGATTTTTTTTAACTGTTTTTTTTAACTGTTAACAATTTTTCTTCCTAGTGAAATGAGTAAAACCAAGAGACATGGCTAAAAATTGATAAATATAAACAAATATTGTCATTGAGGCATCTTTATTGAGCCATCTAAATTATAATATTGTAGTTTATGCTTCAGCTTGAAAGGCATATTCGATGTTTTCTTTTTCTCAAGCTTATGACTGCTCACTTGCTTGATATTTCAGTTTTCCATTCTTTATTACCAACGCTTCAAAGAAATTTTGACAGTTTCGTGACAATATAGCTAAATACGTAGTGGTATATAAATTTTTTAAATACAATTTTATTAGAACAGGAAACAAATACTACGCAATTAATGTTGCTACCACTGTTAAATCAACTATCGGAATTAAAATATTTGCAGCAGTGAAAAGTCCTATTTAATTTGTAAAAAAATTTCAATTTTCAATGATAAAATTAGTTAAATCTCATGCACGAATGAAAAATAAAAATAAAAATCTGAGAGTCAAATTCATTTGAATTAAATTACGCAGTCCTTTTGTGATTAAATACTTTAATGCAAATATTCTAATACAAATAAATACCTTTCGTACTTAAAGCTTTTTTTTTTAGTATTTCTTTAGTAGTCTTTTAATGCAGAATTTTTTAAAGCTTATTTTCCATACTTTTTTATTAATTTGCATGAATAATTTAAGTCAAAATAAAAGAAAAGTTATATTTAGCATTTTAATAATTTATGCTTATAAAGTACAGCATGATACACAGATGTCTTTTTCGACGTTAAAGGTAACATCTTCCAAATAATAAATTTTCAAATTTGCAGTTATTTATATCTAACAGAAACAGTTATATATCACCAAAAAATTTCTTTAATTTACGTATTCCGAAATTGATAAATTTTTGAATCGAAAAAAATGTTTTCTACTTTTTTTGGATTTTATATTTTAGTACAAATAAAATTCCGATATTCTAACAGGCATTTTTTAGTAGCTATTGAACTATTTTTTTTATAATTAAGAAATACTATAACATATTTTTGCTTGTAATTAAAGGGACTGAAAAGAAAATTGTATATTAAAAACACCGGTCTCCCGTCTGCGTCAGAGTTAATAAAAAAATTATATACTTGTTCTTTAACAAAAAGAAGAAAAAAATCATCTCATGACTTAAAAATATAACAAATAATAAAAAGAAAAAAAACTGAGAGATCTGAAGAAACACATGTCTCATGTTCAACTATTTTCGTCAGACCTTGATTATTCAGATTATAATTCATCTTGACAACTCGGATTGCACTGTTTAGCATAAAAATATGACAAGCAGAATTTAAACGATCTCTTATGTCGTCTACTGTTAGAATGGAAATTAATCCATTTATCCTTCTCAAAAATTTTAATACATGAACACTCTATCGTCTACAAAAGAATTTCATTATTTTCAGAAAGTCTTATTCAAAGTGGTGGCAAGATAATACGTTATTTTTTAACACGTTCACGCCGGGTGTTGCGCCTGAAATCGGGACGGAAAAGAGAAAATACTGGTAGAAGAACTATTTCAATATTAGATAATATCCGGGAGGAGTTAATCTATTCTTAACAATAACAATTCACTGTAAGGAAATTTATAACGGCTGGATGCTGGATGCTGGATATTGGGGTTATCTCGGTGTTTGGCGCGAAGCGCCACTAACCGATTCATCGATTCTGTTTTGTTGTATTCTGGGAGGTCCTATATATCTTTGAAGTTGTAGTATGTTGTAACAACAAGTCAAGTCCTTAAGGAGTAAATCTTTAGTTTTGAAGGGAAAATCATCTTTGGATTGGGGAGATCCCCTTGAGTAGAGTTGTATGATAAAGTTAATAGTATTTTGATAGTATGCAGTCTGAGCATAAAAAGGCGGTAATTGGGCTGAAATTCGAATTATCACTGATTATATCAATATCGAACAATTTATTGAAATCCGATGTGGTGCATGTCTTTGCGTCGCTGTAAAATTTTGTGGTCAATTTAGCTATAAAGCAATTGATATCATCAATGTTTAAGTCTTTTCTGAGCAATCTATTGCTAATCGCCCTTGGGGCGCCAGTCATTGTGCGTAAAAATTTACCTTCAGTTGTAGATAGCTTCTTTTTTAGGTTGTTGCTTATGGTAGTGAGGGCTGGGCAAGCATACGTAAGAATTGGTCGAATCGCTTGTATATAGATAGTTCTTTTATTTGCTAGATCAAGCTTTGAATTCTTATGCAGGAGGACTTTGAGCGCAAAAAACGCTCCTCTGGCTCTTTTGATTATGTCGTTTATGTGAGTACTCCAGCTCAAATTATATGAGATCGTGACGCCGAGGTATTTAACGTGTTTCACTGGTTTGATCTCAGTATTGAAGAGATAGATATGGGGAGTATTTTGTTGTTTTTTCTTACTATTTATGATTAAGAATTGACTTTTGTCGGGGTGTAGTTTTGTGCGCCATTTGCTGCACCATGTTTCAACTACTTGTAGTTTATCTTGTAGCAGGGTAATAGCGCGTTTTGTATTCATTGACTTAGTTATGATAGCCGTATCATCAGCATATAGTGCTACAAACTCGTTTAGGTTATCATCATTAGTCGGAAAATCTGCAGTGTACAGGATGTACAGAACAGGGCCCAGAATTGAACCCTGCGGTACACCCGCGTAAATTTTTTTGTAGTCAGAATAATTATTATTTAATTTAATTCTAAATTCTCTGTTAATTAAATATGAACTTAACAGCCTTAGTATTTCAATAGAGAAGCTCATATTGTTTAATTTTACAATTAGACCCTTATGCCATACTCGATCGAACGCTTTCGCGACGTCGAGCAGGATAAGGGCCATTGTTTCATTTTTATATTTACCATTGCTAATGAATTCTAGTAGGTTAATAATTTGTTTGGTGGTAGACAAATTTTGTCTGAACCCGTACTGTTGTTTGGGTAAGTTATAAAGGTATTTATTAATTCTACTGTAGATAAGCTTTTCGTAAACCTTTGATAGCGTAGGCAAGAGACTAATGGGTCTGAAGTTACTTGGATTTGAAGTATCTTTACCCGGTTTTGGAAAGAGAATTACATCTGATTTTTTCCAGCAATCAGGAAAATAGCAGTGGTTGAAGGAGACGTTAAAGATGTTACTTAGTATTGGTATTATATTTGGAGGGGCATTCTTAAGCATCTCATTAGTAATATTATCATGCCCTGGTGCCTTTCTATTTTTTAATTTTCTAATGATATTAATTATTTCATCATCGTTAGTATTCTGAATGCCTTGAGTAGAACAGGGAGTGTTCATAATTTTTTGAAATTCCTCTTTAACATACTGATCATTGTAGGGGCAATAAGGTTCGGCATTTAAAGAAAACTGATCTTGCATGGTTTTAGCAAACACGTTGATTTTATCATTGTCCGTGTATACTATCGTATCGTTGTTCTTTAATGGAAGATTTGTTGGTGGTGCCTTTTTTAGTGCTTTAGCCATATTCCAGAGGGAGTTATCTCCTGTATTTAGGCTTGTCACTTTCTCGTTCCAAATTTCATTTCTGTATTTCTTGCATTTGTTTTTAATATCCCTTGTTAACCTGTTAATCTCCGTTTTATAAACTGGGTTGAGGGTTCTCTTATAAACTTTTTGAAGTTTGTTTCTATATCTGATAATATCCTTAATATAGTTAGGTAATTTTCTGTTATTTAGGTCTTTCGTTCTTTCAGTAGTGGCTTCACGCAGGGCATAATTTAAGTCCTTAGTTAGCGTCTCGATATTATCATTAATATCAGCAATTGTATCAATATTGGATGGGGAGTTGAGCTTTTTTGAGAGGATGTTGTGATATAGTAACCAGTCGATCTTTTTAGTCGTGATGATGTTTTCTGTTCTGGGTAATGAGGTGGAGATAAAAACAGGAAGGTGGTCACTGCTTAATTCATTTATAACATTCATGGCGAATGGTGTTACCATATTTGTGACCATAATATCTAAAATATCAGGTTTGTAACCTGGGTATGGGTGGTAGTGCGTAGGTTCCAGTGGAGCATAAATGGTTAGTCCTAGGCTTCTGGTGATATTATGCAGGTTTGAGCCTTGTTTATTATTTGCATTACACCCCCATATCTTATTCTTTGCATTAAGGTCACCCAATAAAATTGTGTCCATGTTGGCGTTGAAGATGTTTCTGAAAAAACTTTCCTTTAGTTCGTTATTTGGTGGATTATATAGTGTAGTTATCTTGATATTTCGATCATTGATTTGTAATATGATCGAGGTTTCATCGATATTGTCCGTAGTCTTTAAGTTGTATACCGCCGATTTATAAGCTCGAGTAACATATATAGCAGTGCCTCCACCGTAGTGTGAGAGGCGATCGCACCTGTATGAATTGTAGTTAGGAATTCGCAATTTTTGACTTGGTTTTGCGTGAGTTTCTGTGATTGCGATGATGTCTGGAGAATATTCAATTACGAAGTCCAGAAGTTCAGTCATTTTATTGTTAATACTATTAGCATTCCAAAGAACTATATTGAGACTAGACGATATGTTGTTTCTATCCATTATTTTTGTTAATTTTATCTAAGTCGGTTCTCTCGTTATTTTGAGATTCAATATTTTGCTCGGTAACTTTGGAGATGAGAAATGTTAAATTTTTTGAAGCTTCAATAGCCTGTTTTAGTAGATTTGGTAGGCTGAGTTCATCTTTAGGCAGAGAATTTTTGACTGCATTAGCATAGCTATTAGTATTGTTATTCCCTGTTATTCGAACATTAATTTGTCTCTTTACTTCCATCGGTCTTCTCCTAGATCTTTTATCTTGTATTTTTACCACTATTTTTTCAAATACGGGGCATCGGGAAAAATTGGCCGGATGTTCTCCTTTACAGTTATAGCATTTAACCTTTTCAAAATTGTTTGGGCAATCTTTGGTTAGATGGTCACCTGCGCATTTCACACAGTGGGCGGGATGTCGGCAGTTACTTTGTCCATGAAAGAAACCCTGACACCTGTGACATTGTGTCGGTCTTTCTGCTTTTTTATACTCTTCGATTTTAGGAACTACATTTGCTATGGACCTTATATTATAAATTTCCCTGCTTTTTTCTGTTTTTAGTAGGTCTACTATATAGACTTGGAGTTTTGTTTTAACTCCTTCTCTCCAACTGAGTTACATGTAGGACATTAAGTTCATGAGACTGTAGTTCTATTCTGATATCTTCAGGGTCAACTTCTTTTGGGACACCTTTTATAACTACTCTCATATTCCTTTTTTCGGGAAGAGAATAAGTGTGATAACTATAGTTACATTCCTCTAAGGCGGTATTAATTTGATTCCTAGCTGCCATATTGTTAACTTTAATAATAAAGTTTTCTCCATTCGTTTTGCCTATAAATCCTTCTATGTTTTTGTCTTTAAGTTTTTTGTTGAAGGCGGGCCAATTGAATGATTTGTCTTGAACTATAAATGGGGGTGGGTCCATGGTTTTCTTAGCTCGGATAAATTCTGAGGTGTCTTGGGTATTATCTTGATCTGTAACATTAAGTTCCATTTGATTGCTATCATTTTCGCATTCGGTATGATTTTTCTTAGTTGGGGATGGTGGCGTTGTCTTAAATCTTTTTGTTTTTGATAAAGAGATATTATTTCCTCTGTAATTTTGGTTTAAAGTATCAGGAAAGATAGTGTCCATATTGTTATCCAGTGAGTCATTTAGATCAAAAAATGGGATTGAAGGAAATTGATTTTTATTATCTTGGGCGAAAGTATCAATTTTTTCCGTGGTGGTTTCTGAGAGGACATTAAACAGGGTATTTTCGCAGGATATTTTATTTTTGAGTTCGAGATATTTATTTTTGAATTCATTATGGTGGTCATTAATTTTATTCAGGGTCTGTGCGACTTTATGGCCTAGATTTTTAAAATTAGCGGCATTTCTCAGTAGCTCAAGGGTTTCGATTAGCATATTTTCAAAAGGTATAGCGATATCATTTATAATGTTCAAATCTGAATTTTCATTATAGATTAAATTGTCCGAGGTGGCGTCGGATTCTAAGTCCGTACAATCTTCATCTGTCGACTGAACTGTATTTTTCAGACGATTTTTCCGCTTTTTCTTTTTATTCGTCTTGCCGGTGTTAGGATAAGTTAAATCCAAGATATTTTTGGAAGGGGTGCTTCCCTCTTTATCAGTGGCGTTAAGATCGGCATTTGTATTTTCAATAATAACTACAGCGTCCATAGGACTCTCGGAGATAAGAGGTGAAATCGTAATTTGTTGGTCCTGAAAAGGACCATTTTGCGATAAATCAGTAGGTGAGGCCATGAATCTCTGGTCCCACCCAGAATCGACTGATGTTAAACTATATTCCTCAATAAATACATAAAGAGAAAAAAAAACTTACTTAGTCAATTTTCAACTAACTAGCACAGATAAGATCGGGACAAGCCAATCCTCCAAACTCGAGTCTCTGGGCCGAAAACTGAACATCGACTCTGCCCATCAATTTATAACGGCGAAGTAGCAAGTTAATATAAAAATTGCATCCGTTAAAAACAATTGGTAGTTATGGATTTTTATTATTCCCGGAAAAAAACTAAAAAATTAAATTTATTTGTTACCAGTTTTTACTCCGGTGCGCCGCCCTATGAGACAATCTAGTAGCGAGAACGTGTTAAATAAAATAAATTTAAAAGAAATTTGAACTCAGCTACTTGTGTAAGGAAATATTTCAAAGGCCAGATGAGATCGCTATGTTCTTAAGCTATGATAAAAGTTCTATTTGCTTTAAAAACTTCACGTTTGTTTCACTGCCACTGGAAAAAACAATCTCCCAAGCCCTCAAATATATGAGTATATACATACCTGCCAACTTTTAATCCTTTCCCCCAGTTGTAGTAAAATGGAACTTAAATTACCATTTTAGGCAGTAACTTATTGATAAAGCTTATACGGAAATCTAAATTATAAGGCATATTATTATATATGCTTACATTTTTTAAAAATAGTGGTGGACAAATAAGGTTATAAATTGAGTTTATAAATGCAAAGAATGTATAGAAAAGCATACATTTTACTACCACTTTAAATATAGAAATACAATTTTGTGCCAAATGCGTAAAAGTTTACCGGTATGTATATGCATAGCTGCCAACCTCTACGTATTGTCCATAATATTTCATTTTTAAATATTAGTGAGTAATAAAATTTTTTGTTTTGTTTTGTCAGCTATGCTGCTGAAGTTACTGACAATTCCTGTGAAATTTATTTGAAACAAAAATCTTGTTCTCGCATTTCCAGTTTATTTTTTTTCTTATTTAATTAATTATTTATAACGTTTTAATGTTTAATAGTTTAATATGTATTTTATCCTATGTGTTTCCCAAACATTCATAAGTTCTTTTACCTTATAAAATAAAATTCGTTAATGTAAAAAAAAAAAAAAAAAAAAACTTAAAATGACTCCTAATCCTCGGTATGCGATGCGGTTGAAATGATAGAATAAAAAATTGTTCCAAATCAGAGGAGGGGAGGAAACCTGTCTAATTGGTTTTTATGATTTAAGACATTTAGAAAAAAAACGCAACTAATTACGATATACCAAATAAATAGACTTTTGAGTTTATAATTGAGGAGAGCTATCCATATGCATCTGATTTTATTCTCATTAATGTGTAATTAAAATAAATTTAGCAAACTTATTTTTTTACTCAAATATTAAAATGTTTTTGTTTTCGATTTGCCAGAGACTGAAAATTTATTTAAATTAATAAAATTTGCAATGAGAGTATATATTTTAACGGCGAGCACTAAGGAAAAACCTTTAAAAAGTGTAATCGGAAATGGAAATGTTTTTAAACATCATGTTTGATAAGTGTACTGAAAAAGATATGTTAATTTTTGTCACCAAAACGAAAGAAGTGGAATTGTGAATGTTGATAGAAGTTTATTGTGAAATTTTGCCCTTTTGGTTTTTGCTATGCGAGAAAATTTTTATAATTTTTTTTCTTCTCATTTTTAGTCTACTGAACAAACTTGATATTTAAAAAATATATACATTTTTTTTTCATTTTTTTCTACATTTTAGTTTTGAGTCTCCTAGTTTGTTCAGGCCGAAAATAATCAAAATTTTGTTTGGCGATAAGTTCTGCTGATAGTAGTCAGAAAGCGTGTCAGAATTGTGATTTCAATCTGTACAGAAAATCAGTTAAAAATTTGAGCATTAAGCTAGTCAAAAAGTGGTAAAATTTTAATTTAGGGATGAGATTGGCCAAAAGGCAGAAAAGCTGAAATTCCACACGAGTAAATTTTACGCGCGTGAACTCGTTTAATAATAAATTCCAGACAATTTAAGATAATAAACAACAAAAATTTCTATTTTAGTTTGAAAAAATTACATGATAATCAGCAACTGTTCAGATAATTATTTTTTATATGATCAGAATTTCACATTTTATACCATAAATAACAGCAGCATTATTTTTTAAATTTTGGTGCTGCGTTAACTCTTTTTCCACAAAAAATTTAATCATTTTTTAAGTGATTGCTTTTGTTTGCTACATCTTTTTGAAGTTATACTTCTTATGCGACTTCCAACGAGGTTGCGTTAAACGTTTAACGCTACATTTTTATTGGCCGGGAAATCACGTGGTAGAATCCAGTTATCCCTCATTCATTTCCATATTGTTTTGGTTCTCACTGGCATAAAAATAATAAAAGTATTGTTTTTCTATTAATATTTTTTTAGTTTGATTTGATACACATATAATTTAATAGGATAGTATTTTTTATTTTCAAATTTAGTGGATAACAATTGTAAAAAATGAGTGAAAACAATCCCACGCACACTGCGATGAATTTAAGGTAGTGTCAAGGTACGTCTCTTGTGAACATCAATTGATTGTTAGGTTTTCTCTTTTGAAATTACATTATGACGCATTCACATACATTAATACAAATACATTTTCCATGGCGAGACGATGAGGCAACCACAAGCACTTCCACTGGTTCAAGAGGTCCACGAGGGAAAAATGCACAATATTACCGTTATTACAGAGCACGGAAGCGAGCGGAGCAGGAAAAAGAGTCGTTGAATGGAACTAGCGATCCATCTACGACTGCTGATTCTTCTACAATTAACGTTGCAGGTTACGAAGTTTAACTTCTTCCGCGCAAAGGGACTCCGCGCACTATTTTTCTTTTGTTATTTAATTTGCTGCAAATGCTTCATGTTTTACAAAACAAGCAAAAAAAAATCCTTTAACAAGGTCTAGTTTCTCGTAATTGCAGCTCGTGAATGAGGAGAAACAGATTGGTGTTTAATTTTGTCGTTAGCCCATCTTCAAACATCTTTTGACAAATCCTATTCTTTCTTTCTTTACCTGCCTGTGTCACATTTTTCCTTGCAAGCACAGAATGTAAGTTTTGAATATGCCTATATAAACTAATAATTGTCGATAGAAAAACTATCACATTTATAGTGACTAATTAAAAAAAACTTACTTCTTACAAGAATTGCGATAAATGATTTTAAGATCGCGTGAATACAATAGCGATCTTGGATTTTGAAATCGCGTGAATACAAATATCGATCTTGGATTTTACAATCGTGTGAATATGAATCACGATAATGGATTTTGAAATCACGAATACAAAACTCGATATTCGATTTTAAAAATGAAAAAAAAAATGCGTCATAGAATTTTTAAATCACGTAAATACAAATCACGATTCATACTTTTTAGATCGGGTAAGTGCGAACTACATTATGTAATTTTTAGATCGCGCAAATACGAATAACGGTGTATAATTTTTAGATTGCTTGAATGCGAATCCCTGTGTCTTATTTTAAAATCACGTATAAATACGAAAATTGATGTTTGATATTATAACCGCTTGAACAAGATTTTGATACATCAACCATTTTGAAACATCATTTGATACAGTAGATTTGAACATACTCAATTAAACGCTTCTCAACTAGCTATCAATTAATTTAAAAAGCGAACTTCTTATAGTGCAATTGGAAATGCAATAAAGATTTTTACTTCAGTATAAAAATTAAATAATAGCATTTTTCTAATTAATAATAAAATATTCAGACTAAATCTCTAAAATAGTTTCAGAGTTGCGTATGACCCTGTCGACGAAATTACCCTGTCGATGAAATTACCAAGTCTATGAAATGACCCTGTCGACGAAATCACCTTGTCGACGAAATGACCCTGTCGACGAAATGGCCTGTCGACGAAATGAACCTGTAGACGAAATGACCCTGTCGACGAAATGACCCTGTCGATGAAATGACTTGTCGACGAAATGACCCTGTCAACCAAATGGCCTGTCGACGAAATGACCTAGTCGATGAAATGTCCTGTCGATGAAAAGAACTGTCGATGAAATGAACAAAAATGCCAAATTAATTCGAATAATTGGCCAAAATAATTCAAGATTTTTATTATAGCACAAAGAATAAGTTTCTTGACCGCATTTTTTCTCTTGTTATGTTATGCGTCATATTTTACTAATTAAAAAAATCAAGAAGTTTTTTAACAGTGAAAATATAAAAAGCGATAATTCGAGTATTTGGCCAAAATAATTCAAGATTTTATTTTTGCACAAAAAATAAGTTTCTTGACCTCTTTTTTTTTCTCTCGTTATGTTATATGCTCTATTTTACTAATAAAAAAAATCAAGAGGATATTCTTTAACAGTGAAAATACAAAAAGTGGATTTTAGCTAAAATAATTTACAATTTTTTTATAACACTAAAACAAAATTTTTTTATTTCAATTTTTTTCTCATTACATTAAATGTTATATCTTTTAATATAAAAATATCTAAAAAGGGTTTCAATCAAAATGTCAAACATTTAAATTTATGTATAAAAATATATCTTTGACTTACACAAGCCTACTCTAAAAAAAAAAATAAAAGATATATTTTAGTTTGAGATTCTTTGACATAGCATTCATCGTCATCGTCAATCATCATCGTCGATCAACAAGAATAATAAAACAACTGAAACATTTATTCGTCGATTGATAAATTTATCGTTAACTGCGATAGAATCAACGCGAAAGCAATAAGTCTTAGCTCACAGCAGACGTTTATCGCTTTCATAATATTGAAAATATTTTTTAAGTGCCGTTGACTCATGGAACTTAAGACTGTCTACGAAATGGTAAGAATTGATTTTAAAAAGATAATTTTACTGACGTTCTGTAGAAGAACTTATTATAAAACCTTTATCTTCTGTTATATTGTAAAATATTTTTATAAAATGTCTATATCAAAAGTTTATTATCTTCTTGAGACACATTGGTACGTGTATTTAGCAATATTATTAACCATTAAATAATTTAACCATTTACCTGCCAGGCTGTTATTTTATAGTAATGGGAAAAGTGCCTTTGAGAAAAATAGAATTATTATGGGTGCTGCATTGCGCAGAAATGATTGTGCTGCGGAAAAATTCCGGATTTTCCCCTAACCACGATCCGGAAATTTCCTGAAATCCAAGATCAAGAAGTTTCAAGAAATCATCGATTACATTTATGTATAAAAATTTTAGATATTTTATTTAAAAATATTAGAACTAGAATTTATACTCGGCATCTCTTTCATTTGTAAAACTTTTTTCTGGTAGAATAAGCAATGTCATTAGAGAATAAAGTAAACGTATACACAATTATTAATTTAAATTATGCTGCATGTAATTTATTTGGAATTTCATGTTGTGAAAATATCAATGATTTAAATTTATAACGACATAAATTTTTTGAAATGCTTAATTATTGATTTTATTCAAGATTTTCAGGATTTTTGAGTTGGGCTCATAATTACCCCAGAGAATTTCGTAGTTCATTTTAAAGTGTAGCGTAGCTTAGACAAACTTTATATTAATTATTTATGAAAACGCTGAAGAACAAATTTTTTGTTGCATTTTTACAAATGCTTAAATACAAATGCTTTCATAATTTAGGTGTGGTAATTTTGAATCAGAAATTAGTTTTTGCTCAGAAGTTGAAGATTTTTTTTCAAAATGATATTTTTAGTTTTTTTTTTATTCTGTCTGAGTGTACAAGTTTATGAGAAACGCGTAAATTTATGTACATACATTTTACACTTGTCCGTTGTCTTGAAAACAACTTAAACGTATCGCAACATAAACTGAAAGATATTATCACCTTCTTCCTACCACTCCTTACGTGTCAGAGAAGTGGGTACTCTTTCATTTAATTTTAACACTACTGTATGAACGAAATAAAAATATTTTTAATAGATATGATTACTTCAAAGTAAGTTTTTTTTTTTTTTAAGTTTAGCTACCACTTTAAAACAACTTCTGGATCAGTCTTCTTCTCTAGTTATGCTAGCTGGGCAACGCCTCCTATAACTGAAAGTCTGAACACAGTTTTTTGTAGGTAGTCCAATCAGACAACTATGAAGATAAACCAATTAGTGAAAGAACCATTAAATTTGAAATCTATTAAAAATTAGAAAGTGGTAGCAAATATATGTCTAAAAATTTATTTAATTTATGAATGCTATTGGATTGTTTTACTTACATGTCAACCACTGCAGATTCAATTCTCAAATCATACCTGCCAACTCTTCCGGATTTTCCGGAAGATTTTATTTTCATATTTAAAGTGGTAGTAAATATATACTATTTTTTTCTTTTATAAACTTAATTTTTACTTGATTTTGTTCACCACTATTCTTACAAAAATTAAGCACATATATCAATATGCGTTACTATCATGGTTGTCAACTTAAGTTTTCTCAAATGCAACGTATTTGTTTGCTTAAAATTGAAGCTTTAATTTCATTTTAATACCACTGGGGAAAATGATAATGGAAGGGATTAAAAGTTGGCAGGTATGAAATATATATGATAAATTTCTCTCAAGTACTTTTAAAATAGAATTTGGGTTCATGCGCACAAGTGGTTCGATTTTCAAATTATCTGCGCAGACTACTTATAAGAAACCGTGTGGAGGCTTTCTGATGTAGGAGGTGATGACCTGGGCCGCAAAGCAGCCCTTACCCCATCCATCCTGAATTAGCATTGTGTGAGTTCTTTGAGGTCAGTAGGTAGTGTGGTAGCTATGAGGGGTCTTCAGTTCAGTAGAGGTTAAACTATCTAAATAACCTCCTAAAGAAGAAATTAAAGAGTGGTAGTTTTATTAATATAATTTTTTTTAATATTATTATGTTTTAAACTACCGATGCGTAATTATGAGAAAAATTAGATATTCTGTACGTAAAATATAATCTAAAGTGGTTTAAATTATCTATTTTTGAAAGATATAAAAATATTTTGTCCATGAATAAATATTTTTAACTACAATTCAAGATTGCTCGTTGAATATGTATAACTTTCCTATGCCAGGAAAATTTGCTACCTCTGCTTGTCTTTTTAGAGCCTTTAACTAAGCGTAACATATTCTAGAAAATAGAAAATTCAGTAATCAGTTAGAGAATAGAACAGAGAAACGTTCAGTAATCGGTCAGAGAATCGTTGGAGAATAGAATAGAGAGACGTTATTGAGTAATCAATCAGATAATTATTAATTATTAAATAAAAATAAAAATTATAACGTGATACACAGTTCGTAGAAATGCAGCTTGAATTAAAGCATTTGCTGAGCACTGGAATTTTCAATGCATTTCGCCGTGTTTTATTTCCATTTTTTTTTTTTCATTTTTTTTTTTTTTTTTTTTTTTTTTTGAGACAGAGTAATGCTNTATTTTTTGAGTGCTTTTCAGCAATGATAATTTTCACTTTTTACTTTAAGTAAGGATCATAACCAATAATTTATGAGCAATAAGAAAAATATAATTCTTTCTCGAGATTCTTTCATCACAAGAAAGCTTTTCATTTATTATAAATGTCGAAAGAAAAAAAAATAGGATGTCAAAATTTTTAAAAGGTTTGCTTTATTCTTTATTTTTAAGCTCATTACGCCAATTATACACAAAAAAATGCTTTGACTAGTAATTAGTATCCAAAAAGATATCGGTAATTAAAGTTTACGAAATGGTTGGCTGAATGATAAAAAAGTATTAAAAAAAAATGAATTTTAAGCAAAAAAGAATCAACAATATAAGAGAACGTGAATTTCTTTTTTAATTCATTCAATGAATATTTTATCACTTTTAGATTAATAATTTGAAAGCATAAATTATTTTTTATAAATGTAATAATAAGAAGCAAAATTTTAAAAAAAATATGTGCTTTTACTAGTTTTTTTTTAATACATAATGAATTTGCTTTTATGAGAATAAATTTTAAACATTTATTTTGTTTGTTCATTTAAATTATTTAAAGGAAACGTGACAATGCACATTCTTATGTTTTGGCTACATGCCAAACGATACTTTCATTTTACTATCGAAATCAAATCATACATGAATTATTCACTGAATATTTTTGATAAGAATTATATTTTCGATTCAACGTAATGTATGTTTCCAATCCCGCTACTTGCTTTCATTTTTTTAATAGAAGTTATCCATTTCCATTACTTGAATTTAAACTAAATATTTTAATTTTATAAGTATTTTGAAGACTTTAAAAAGTTTAGATCATGAACTTTATGATAGACAGCTTTATTTAAATATCTAAATCGTCACTGTTGTCCCCTGTCCAACTTAAAGTTATTGTAAGTAATTAAAATGTGTATTAAAAAAAATCGTCTTTTTTTGTTGATCTTTCGAAATGTATTTTATATTTTCATACATTCATGCCATTTGTTCCGATGCTACAATATTTTTTTTAAATATCTTGGTTCATTATATTAATGTAAAAACTTTTTAAGAGACCAGTTGTTTTTACTAGGTTGCTAATGTCTGTAACATATCTAGCCACTCGAAGTCCGTAAACTTGTTCCGCAATGATTATGCTTAGTGTTTGAATTGGTGAGAAAATTCTGCTCGTAATTTTGGGTTTAGTTGCCATATCTGTAACATATATAGCCACCAGTAAACTTTCCCCGTAATGATTATGTTTAGTGTTTAAATTGGTGAGAAAATTCTGCTCGTAATTCCGACTTTAGTTGCTATATCTGTAACATATATAGCCACCCGTAAACTTTCCCCGTAATGATTATGCTTGGTGTTTAAATTGGTAAGAAAATTCTGCATGTAATTCCTGATTTAGTTGCTATATCTGTAACATATATAGCCACCCGAAGTCTGTAAACTTCCCCCGTAATGATTATGTTTAGTGTTTAAATTGGTAAGAAAATTCTGCATGTAATTCCTGGTTTAGTTGCTATATCTGTAACATATACGAAGTCCGGACCACACGAAGTCCGGAAACTTTCCCCGTAATGATTATGTTTAGTGTTTAAATTGGTAAGAAAAAATCGGCACGTAATTCTTCGTTTAGTTGTTAAATTTGGGATGAAAAGAGAACATTTTGCTGTGTTTATTTTCGTAAACACGCGTTTCGAGCTTTCCACATCTGAAAGTTCACGCTTCGAGCTGTCCATTTCCAACAGCACTTCTTTCGGAGCCGTAGTGGCTCATGTGATAGAGAATTCGCTTCCCAATGAGGTGACCCGGGTTCGAATCCCATGTATGGCTGATCTATACTAATTCCATTCCAGGCTCGCACTGACTACAGTGCTGACGTAAAATATCCTCAGTGGTGGACAGATCATGGGGCTTGCCGTTTATTTGACTGTGGGATGTTTTCGTGGTTTTGCTCTCCATGTTACACAAATGCGAGTTAGTTCCACCATAAAGTCTCCCACGAAGCAATTTCTCCCAATACTTGATGCCCCTTGTCTTCTGAATCGGGTTCCAAATTACAAGACTACGGATTCCAACATTGGTAGCCGTATGCTCAAAATTGGGTGGACTGTTCAACGACGGTTATATGTAAACACTCCCTTTCAAACTATGTCCATTTTCGGTAACACGCATTTCGAGCTGTGTTCATTCTCTTAAATACGCATTTCGAATTGAGCTCATTTTCTTAAATACGCATTTTGGGTTCTGTATGGATTTAATGCGATGTTACTTTACATGAGTTTATGAGGAATGTTCTTCAAAAACGGGACAAAATGATTGTTCAAAGGTTTTTTTATTAGAAAGACTATAGTTTTCTTTACTATAATGCATTAATAATAGGTTTATATTTTCATTTGAATTCTTGATTGTATCGCAGTGTTCTTGATTTTTAAAGCTGAAGTGATAGATAACAAAAAGAAATATCCATTTGCCACAAACAAATATATTGCTACCACTTTTTAGTAGAAGCACGAATAACATCATGAGAACATTGAAATGATGGTATTAATGGGTTGATTTTACTATCGATGTTTCGATTTTAAAAATTAAAAAAATTAAAAAATTTGAAAACTTGAAAATTTGCATTCTCACTTTTTTTTCATATTTATTCAATAATAATCAATTTAAATTTTATAATATATATGATTAAAAGCAAACATTTAAACTTTATCAGTTTCAAAGGGATGCCAACTGCTCCGCTTTTTGGTTGAAATTTAATTAATTGGTTGTGAATTAAGAGTATAAACTGGACCGCGAAGCTGACCCTATCTCATCCGTCATGAATTTCTTGTAAAGTTTGTTTTAACACTGTGAGGTCAGCTGTCTGTGTGGATTCTGGTTAAGTAGTTCGAACACTTTGCTCGAGGAAATTAATATAATTGGAATTCATATGATACTATATAATTCATATGATACCATAAATTTTTGATTTGTAGTAGTGGAATATTTACTTAAAATTAAGAATACTAAACAAAGAATAAGTTAAATTTCGTTACCACTAGAAAATATTTTTTGACAAAGTGGAGCAAGCTGCTTTCCGCACAATATATATTTCACTATCATAAGAAATTTTATTGTTAATATTTTTTTCTGTTGTCTTTACTTCAATCACTTTTTTTTTCTCTTCATATAAATGGGGAGGAAAGTGGAACGAAGATATAAATTCTTCTCGAAAAGATAGAGATAACGGAAATGGCGCCTTGAGAAGTAATTTACGCAGCTCAGACTCTGAAGATGAATGTCTCACCCACGTGGTACGGATAGAAAAGGCCATTTTTAGTTTTTTCCCTTTTTTTTTCCTTCTTGTTTCGGGAAATGCTGTCAGAAAAAAAAGGTTAAGAGCAAACTAGACATAAGAGAAAAGCGTGTTCAATTTTCTCAGCCACAATATGTGAGTATAAGTTGGAAGAGATATTAGAAAAAAACTACTGCTTCACCTGTTGCTTCAATTACACGTAAGGCATTGAAGAACTTGAAAGGCGATTGGAAAATTGCATTACTTTTGTTTGTCCATTTATGCGTTTTCATTTTATAAAGGAAATGAAATAGGTGACTCATTTTTTTTCTACTTAACTCAAACTTTAGGAATTAGTTCGTTCAGTCCAGAATGACTATTCGAACGCTGAATTTTCAAAGTTGTGGTGAAATAGAGAATCGTGTAAAAAGAAATGGTAAGCAAAATCCTTATTTTTTTATTTTATAACACAATGCTCTTTCTCCTTAAAGTTAAATTTGGGTAAATGAAAGTATTTTTGGAATTGAAATTGTTTTAAGAATAGTAATTGATATAAGAAAGAAAAAGCTCATTTAGTTTATAAAATGGCAATTTTTTTGGTGGTAAATATATTTATCACGTACGACCATATATTACTTATTGACTTTTATTTTTCTTTATTTATAAAATAAATGTTATAAATGCTACAAACTTCATAGGGAATTATTTATTTTATTACTTTTATACTTTTTTTAAACTAACAAATGGTTACCAATTTTATTCAAACGCATTGCAAGAAAGCGGAAGTTATTAATAAATGGAAACCTGAATTAAAAGTGGTGGGAAGTATACGTCCCACGACCTTCGAAAGGATTAAAGAAGTTGTTTTACGCAAAATTTGTGCAAATATTGTTATAATTATCTGTTTTAAGCCCTAAAAATAAAGATATGACAAAATAATGAATTGAATGGTAATGACCATATGCTAATATAAAAATATTAGTTGGAATATTTATGCAATGTATAACATTCAACATAATTAATTAGTTGGAATATTTATGCAATGTTATGATTCAACATAATATTTATATTATGTTAGAATATTTATGTTATGATTATCGGTCTTACGTCCGAAAAATAAAATATGTCAATTTCCTTATATAATAACATTAGCTGGAATATTTTTGCAATATAAACTGCGGGCAGTCACGGCAAATTTTAACCTTTTCGTAAAATTTTATTTTAGTGGTAGCTAAGTTTATGCTTTAAAGCAGTGATTCTCAATCTTTTTTTTGTGACGGCACACTTTTAACGATTTCGAAATTTGACGGCACACAATGAAAAAAATTAATTTATTTACTTAACTATAATACACTGTGTTAAATAGTTTGTGATAATAATTTTGAATGTGTCACTGTGTTAAATAGTTTGTGATAATAATTTTGAATGTGAAATAAAATACTACAAAAGCACATTTATTAAGGGATTAATTATTTCTTTCGACTAATTTTTTATTAGTTAGTAACAGTTATTTATGTTTTTTGCTAGTTATTAATTGTTCACTTGTTTTTTATAGCTAGTTTTTTTGCTGATTAATTTTAATTCTTGTCAACTAGTGTTTTTGCTGATTATTAATTGTTAGCTAATTTTTTGTTAGTTTTTTTTATAACTTTTAATTGCATAGCTTACTTTAATGATTAGCCTTTATTTAAGTTTGAAAGTTAATATTTAGCTTTGCTTTCCTTTGATAATTAATAATTTTAATGATCATTAAATTTCCTACTTATTTCAACATTTTTTAAAATTGTCAACGNCTGGCAGTCAAAGCAAATTTTAAGCTTTTCGTAAAATTTTATTTTAGTGGTAGCTAAATGTATGCTTTAAAGTATTATTTTTTATTCATTTAAACTTATTTTCCACATCACTGCATATAAAGGATTTAAGAGTTCATATGCAACGCCACTTAGTTTAAAACCCTCTCGTGGTGAGGCTGTTAAAATGTTGACAAAATTACCAAAAATTTTGATAGCTAAATTTTAAATATCTACCACTCTATAAAACATTATGCCTAAAGCGCAGTAGTTGGCAGGCATGTATAATATTGTTTAATTATGTTTTAACATAATATTTATATTATGTTGGAATAATGATCATGTTGGAAGATTTTTTTTAAAAAATGTCAAGCTGAGAGGTAATTTACAAATAAATATTCTTTCAAAAAATGTTTAGTTGCATTCAAGATTAATGACAACTAACAGAAAAGTTAGTTTTGCATTTTTTTTTAATACGTGATTCTATTAAATTATATTTTTCATTTAATTTTAATTGTAATTTAGAAAAAAAATGTTTCTTTAGTTTTATGCGACTACATAAAGTTTATCTTTTCTTACAAAACTTCTGTAGCATGTCTTTATATAAGTAGTAATTAATTTCATTTTTACTAATTCAATAGAAATGCATTTATATATATTAAAAAAACAATCAAAGATAATAAATAAAAATGTAAAATAAAAGAGCAGTTGTAACAATGAAACAGCCTTAAGTATGACTATTGCAAAACGAAACGTTTTGATTCTGCAATAATGCTGCATTTATTTGTAAATGGAGGTATTTGCTACAATAAATAAATACGTAATAATATAATAATGATATAACTAGCGTAATAATATAATATTAAACTTTAAAAAAATTTAAAATTAAAATAACTAGCGACTTTTTTTAATCCTTACTGTGTGTCCATATAGTGAAACTTCTGATTTTTAATAAACATATCAATCTTTTGAGGGGCATAAATGTGGATTAATTTGAAAAACTTGTCTTTATCTACAATGCTTCGAAAAACTAAATAAATGGATCTGTATATTTCTTTTCAACGTTTTTACTTCATTTCAAGAAAATGAACATTTATTATATAGATGAAAAACCAAGAGGGAACCTTTCAGTTGGAAATGATGTGTATTTGGGCTTAATAGTGTAAAAAGCGCCATTGACCGATTCTTCGAGTATTTTGGTTCTATGTTAGCAAGTCGTGTAAATAGTAGATTTACTTCACTTCGCTTATCTAATGGAGCTGGAAACCGGAGCCAAACATGGCCTTTACCCACTCATCGTATTCATAATAGTCAGTAAGGTAGATAAACTATGTATAAAAAAAATACATTTAGGAAATAAATATTATATTCTAAGTTGAGTTGATGATGATGAAGAAGATCTAAGCTTCACGCTTTGAAAAGGACGAAGTTGTGATAGTTAAAGTTACTGGGTGAAATTCAGCGATCCAGAATAAAAGTAGATTCATGGTCTAGTTATAAATTTGTTGAGTTGAAAAATAAAAACATTTAGTGTTCCAATACCAATGATATCAAAAAATCTAAAAGAACAAAACCTCGTCAGTAGTAGAACCTCTATCAGGAACTCACTTTTTTCCAGGCGATTTCACAGATTAAAAAAGGAAAGCAGATTGACTTCGCATAAACATCCAAAGAGTATTCACTGGAGAGTTCATTTACCGAATTAAAACTAGAATATGTTTGTTAAGCTTAAAAAGAACGCTAATTTTTCCCGAAGGTTTTCTTGTTTGTCGTAACAGAGAAGATGGCAAGGAAAAATAAATTTAAAAAAAAATCCCGATTGGAGCTCACTAGTTTATTGTCTATATTATGCAAATTTTTTGAGTGTGGTTAAAAGACTCTGGGATTTGTCAGTCACACAGTAGTGAGTCCACCACCACATTTGTTCCAGACTCATTTAATTGAATTGCTTTAATTCGAAATAGCGAGATGATACTATCGTATTTTAGGTTTTGAATTGATTAAGAGAGACTATTGATCGAGTGCGGAAAAGGGTACCCGTAACGGTATTTCGATGACTATTGAGCGGGCGGTTCGAGTTTAAAAGCTTGAGCAATATTCGAAATCCTCGGGGCCAGGATAAAGGAGAACGGTTGGAGATGCAGCTATTACTAGTTTTGTCAGACTATCTATAGTTTCGTTGAGTAGTACACCAACGTGAGCCGGGATACAAGCGATCGAAAGGGATTTTACTGTAGAACTTGCTGAAACAATAGTTTTCTGTAACAAGAAGACTAAGAGGAAATTTGTGGGTTGTTGAGATTAGAGTTATAATTGCAGATCTGCTGTCTGATAAAATTACATGATAGAGATATTCGGTGGTAAATTTTTTAATTGCTTGTCAACTAACTAAAACTTCCTCAGAAAAAAAAAAGCAGGATTCATGGGATCGATTTGAGAAACATAACGTGTTGTTTTTTTTTTAAATTTATAGCCGTAATGTTATTGTTGGATTTTGAGTCATCCGTATTTAGGATTGTAAAATTATTCCAAAGAGTATGGAGGATTCCCACAGAGAAAAGGTGGATCTTATTAAGATTTTCCGTAGCTTCATACGAGAGGTCGTTTATCTGTGAGAAAGACCATTCGTGGTTCGTGATCTCTGTCAAGGTTCAATCTTCCCCTTCAATTTTGCCAGTTACAGTTAAAGTAATTTTGTCTCAACGCAAGTATGTTTAATAGCTTTTGAAAGAAGAGCACGTTTTTTTTTTGTTATTCAAAATCCCCTCAAAAAGTCACCAGAAAACTGTTTTTAATAAAATAAAAATAAAAAATGAAGTAAAACCCTAAATGCTTCTTTAAAAGAATGTAATTTTATACATACAATTGAAATTTAATTCAGTAGCTTAGGATTTATTCGAGTTCAAAGATGTCCGACTTATTTAAGAAATGAAACTTCCAGAAATTTCTTTTGAAATTTTCTGAGCATACGAATAGAATGTAAAAGGCAGTTTACAAGAAAAATTTATCATTCGCGGACTTCCATATTTTGAACCTTTGAAAAAAAATTATCAGTCTCCTCACTCCTACATTTATTATCTACATTTATCCAAAACAAATGCTGATTGATTTGAAAATAAATACTAACACAAATTTTTATTACTATTTTAGTTTTAATATTGCTTTAATTACTAATTTAAATTATGAATAAAAATGTTATAATTTAATTCAAACAATTAAGTCTTTGTTATAAAATCTTTATCAAGTCATATCAAAAAGTATTTTTTGGGGGACGTAGCACATGATCTAGATGTTGGAGGAAATTTTAAAGTGGCCAATTAGGTCTGCCGCGTTATTTAACCCCTTGGGGACGGGTGATTCAGAAAAGCATTCGTACAAAATCAGAATCAAGTTGTAATTAAATAAAAAACGGTAACTTAAATGTAGTTGTTGCTAATTTGACAGACTTACTTTGATTTTACTTTAATTATTGTTAGTTTAATCATATACAGGCATACCCTCCAACTGCTACGGAATTTCCGTAGTTTCAGAAATCTTCTTTTCAGTTGGTAGCAAAATTAATGTCTTAATATTTAAAAAAAATTAATTTTAGCGTAACTTGTTCACTATTACTTATAAAAGTGCAGGCCATATGGCTGGATTCTTAAGTTCTGATAAAAGTTTTATAAGAGATCCATTTGCTTTAAAAATTTCTACTTTGGTTCGCTGCCACTAGAAAGAATTATTTTCAAAATCCTCATAAGTTGGAGGGTATGTACAGGTATATAATCAATGTTAATTCAAAGTATAACTAAATAGTTTTATTCTGAACAAATAATGGTGAATTAAATAAATCAAACAATTATAACTCCGCCCACAAATAAGCTGCTAAAGAATTACTTTGATTACCAGTTTTATCTTTTTACCCTGATTGATACGGTTTTACGCTGGCACGTATTTGTGACAGTCGGCGCGAAAGGGTTAAA
>NC_092209.1:69349180-69410782 GCF_043381705.1 Parasteatoda tepidariorum
ATTTTATCGAAAGAGCATATAAATTCTTCTCGAAAAGATAGAGATAACGGAAATGGCGCCTTGAGAAGTAATTTACGCAGCTCAGACTCTGAAGATGAATGTCTCACCCACGTGGTACGGATAGAAAAGGCCATTTTTAGTTTTTTCCCTTTTTTTTCCTTCTTGTTTCGGGAAATGCTGTCAGAAAAAAAAAAGAGAGAGAAGAGCAAACTAGACATAAGAGAAAAGCGTGTTCAATTTTCACAGCCACAATATGTTAGTATTAGTAGGAAGAGATATTAGAAAAAAACTACTGCTTCACCTGTTGCTTCATTTACACGTGAGACATTGAAGAACTTGAAAGGCTATTGGAAAATTGCATTACTTTTGTTTGTCCATTTATGCGTTTTCATTTTATAAAGGAAATGAAATACTTGGCTCGTTTTTTTTCTCTACTTAACTCGAACTTTAGGAATTAGTTCGTTCAGTTCAGAATGACTATTCGAACGCTGAATTTTCAAAGTTGTGGTGCAATAGAGGATTGTGTAAAAAGAAATGGTAAGCAAAATCCTTATTTTTTTTATTTTATAACACAATGCTCTTTCTCCTTTAGTTAAGTTTAGGTAAATTAAAGTATTTTTTGAATTGAAATTGTTTTAAAAATAGTAATTGATATAAGAAAGAAAAAGTTCATTTAGTTTATAAAAAGGCAATTTTTTTGGTGGTAAATATATTTATCACGTACGACCATATATTACTTATTGACTTTTATTTTTCTTTATTTATAAAATAAATTTTATAAATGCTACAAACTTCAAAAGGAATTATGTATTTTATTACTTTTATACTTTTTTTTAAACTAACAAATGGTTACCAATTTTATTCAAACGCACTTCAAGAAAGCTGAAGTTATTAACAAATGGAAACCTAAATTAAAAGTGGTGGGAAGTATACTTCCCATGGCCTTCGAAAGGGTTAAAGAAGTAGTTTTACGCAAAATTTGTGCAAATATTGTTATAATTATCTGTCTTAAGCTCTAAAAATAAAGATATGACAAAATAATGAATTGAATGGTAATGTCCATATGCTAATATGAAAATATTAGTTGGAATATTTATGCAATGTATAATATTCAACATAATTAATTAGTTGGAATATTTATGCAATGTTATGATTCAGCATAATATTTATATTATGTTAAAATATTTATGTTATAATTATCAGTCTTAAGTGCGAAAAATAAAGATATGACAAAATAATGAATTGAATGGTAATGACCATATGCTAATATAAAAATATTAGTTGGAATATTTATGCAATGTATAATATTTAACCTAATTAATTAGTTGGAATATTTATGCAATGTTTTGATTCAGCATAATATTTATATTATGTTAGAATATTTATGCAATGTTATGATTCAGCATAATATTTATATTATGTTAGAATATTTATGTTATAATTATCGGTCTTAAGTCCGAAAAATAAAATATTTCACAATATAAGGAATTGAAAAATATGTCTAGTTCCTTATATAATAACATTAGCTGGAATATTTTAGCAATATAAATTCCTGGCAGTCAAAGCAAATTTTAAGCTTTTCGTAAAATTTTATTTTAGTGGTAGCTAAATGTATGCTTTAAAGTATTATTTTTTATTCATTTAAACTTATTTTCCACATCACTGCATATAAAGGATTTAAGAGTTCATATGCAACGCCACTTAGTTTAAAACCCTCTCGTGGTGAGGCTGTTAAAATGTTGACAAAATTACCAAAAATTTTGATAGCTAAATTTTAAATATCTACCACTCTATAAAACATTATGCCTAAAGCGCAGTAGTTGGCAGGCATGTATAATATTGTTTAATTATGTTTTAACATAATATTTATATTATGTTGGAATAATGATCATGTTGGAAGATTTTTTTTAAAAAATGTCAAGCTGAGAGGTAATTTACAAATAAATATTCTTTCAAAAAATGTTTAGTTGCATTCAAGATTAATGACAACTAACAGAAAAGTTTGTTTTGCATCTTTTTTAATACGTGATTCTATTAAATTATATTTTTCATTTAATTTTAATTGTAATTTAGAAAACAAAATGTTTCTTAAGTTTTATGCTACTACATAAAGTTTATCTTTTCTTACAAAACTTCTGTAGCATGTCTTTATGCAAGTAGTAATTAATTTCATTTTTACTAATTCAATTGAAATGCATTTATATATATTAAAGAAACAATCAAAGATAATAAATAAAAATGTAAAATAAAAGAGCAGTTGTAACAATGAAACAGCCTTAAGTATGCCTATTGCAAAACGAAACGTTTTGATTCTGCAATAATGCTGCCTTTATTTGTAAATGGAGGTTATTTGCTACAATAAATAAATACGTAATAATATAATAATGATTAATAAAATAACTAGCGACTTTTTTTAATCCTTACTGTGTGTCCATATAGTGAAACTTCTAATTTTTAATAAAAATCTCAATCTTTTGAGGGGCACAAATATGGATTAATTTGAAAAACTTGTCTTTATCTACAATGCGTCGAAAAACTAAATAAATGGATCTGCATATTTCTTTTCAACGTTTTTACTTCATTTCAAGAAAAGGAAAATCTAATATATATAATCCTCTTACGTGGCGCCCAAATTTTGGTCTGTATTTCTTTTCCGCCGGTGGCAACGTTTGCTTTGTTTTATTTACAGTACTATTTCTCTTACACGGCGAATCGACCAATGATTGCCGCTAAAAATGTCACATGCCAAATCTAGATGAGGTGCCTCAACATATAGCGCTTTCAAAAACGGAAACTGAAATAACCATAGAGCATCAGCTGCGGCAATCTCATACGATTAAGCTAGGCAGAAGTGAGTAGTCTTTGTCGATAGATCTCTATTTTAGTATTTTATCGAAAGAGCTTTTTTTTTCACGAATTTATATATTACGAATTTATTTGACGATTTTTGATTTATATTACGAATTATACTATAGCACATTTCTAATAGGTTTAACGAATTACATGTCATTTATTTGAATTCAAATTTATTTTAATGACTTAGTATTTACTAAAAAGATCGGTCGTCTCTCGGTGCAGCACTCCTAGTGCGTCGTTTGCAGCCGAACATGGCACCGCCGCACCCGTCTCGGGATTGTCCCTTTCGGCCTCCTCTGTCCACCGAACGACTGTGTTGCTCTTTGTCGGACGTGACTCGGGGCCATGGAACTTCGTGTCCATGCACCACTGGGTCCTCCGACTGATTCGAGGATTGCAGTAACGATAGTCACCATGTATTACCCGTATGCCCCTTTTGGGGCGGGGCGGGGTTAAGACGTCCTTACTAAAAAGATGTAATTTTTTTAAAAAAAGAAGTTTTTATATGGATTTGAATGATTGTTTTGAATTCTTAGAATTTTGTGCATTTGCAATGTACCTAAGTTAGTAGTGAGCGAAGCAAGCTTGGTTTGCGAAGCAAACCATATAAGATTGCGTAGCAATTTTCGGGGTTTGGCGAGCGTTAGCGAGCAGGTGACGCAGCCCACTAGTTTATTATATAGCTGCAAAACTAAAAGGGAACCTATTATTATTTGGGCTTATAGTGTAATATATAGTGTATTATTATTTGGGCTTATAGTGTATAGTATTTGGGCTTAATAGTGTAAAGCGCCATTGACCGATTCGTCTAGTATTTTGGTTTTATGTTAGCAAGTCGTGTAAATATTAGATTCACTTCACTTCACTTTATCTAATGGAGCTGGAAACCAAACATGGCCTTTACCCATTCATAATAGTCAGTAAGGTAGATAAACTACGTAAAAAAAGAAGGGGGAAAATACACATAGGAGATGAATATTATATTGTAAGTTGAGTTGATGATGATGAAGAAGATCTAAGTTTCTCGCTTTTATCCTCTGTGCTTTGAAAAAGACAAAGTTGTGATAGTTAAAGTTACTGGGCTCAGCTATCTAGAATAAAAGTAGATTCATGGCTTAGTTAGAAATTTGTTGAGTTGAAAAATAAAAACATTTAGTGTTCCAATACCTATGATATCAATAAAGCTAAAAGAACAAAACCTCGTCAGTAGTAGAACCTCTATCAAGAACTCACTTTTTCCCAGGCGACACAGATTTCACAGATAAAAAAAAGAAGAGTATTCACGAACCTCCAAAGAGTATTCACGAGAGAGTTCATTTACCGAATTAAAACTAGAATCGTTTTGTTAAGCTTAAAAAGAACGCTAATTCTTTCAGAACGTTTTCATGTTTGTCGTAGCAGGGAAGATGGCAATAATTTAAAAAAAAGTCCCGATTGGAGCTCACTAGTGATTGTCGATAATGTTCAAATTTTTTGATCTCAAAGAGGAAGTGGTTAAAACACTCTAGGGTTTGACAGTCACGCAATAGTGAGTCCGTCACACGTTTGTTCCAAACTCATTAAATTGGATTGCTTTAATTCGAATTAGCGAGATGATACTATCTTTTTTTAGGTTTTGAATTGATTAAGAGGGACTATTGATCGAGTGCGGGAAACGTTACCCGTAACGGTACTTCGATGTCTTTTGAGTTGACGGTTTGAGTCTAAAAGCTTGAGGAATGTTCGAAATCCTCGGGCAGGATAAAGGAGAACGATTGGAGATGCAGCTATTACTAGTTTTGTCAGACTATCTATAATTTCGTTGAGTGGTACACCAACGTGAGCCGGGATACAAGCGATCAAAAGTGATTTTACTGTAGAACTTGCGGAAACAATAGTTTTCTGTAACAAGAAAACTAAGGGGAAATTTGTGGGTTGTTGAGATTAGAGTTATAATTGCAGATCTGCTGTCTGATAAAATTACATGATCGAAATATTCGGTGGTAAATTTTTTAATTGCTTGTCAACTAACGAAAACTTCCTCAGAAAAAAACATGATTCATGGGATTGATTTGAGAAACATAACGTGTTTTTTTTTTTTTTTTTTTTTTTTTTTTTTTTTTTTTTTTTTTTTTTTGAATTTATAGGCGCAATGTTATTGTTGGATTTTGAGTCATCCGTAGTTAGGATTGTAAAATTATTCCAAAGGGTATGGAGGATTCCCATTGAGAAAGGGTGGATCTTATTAAGATTTTCATACGAGATGTACAATAATAATGTGAGATAAGTATTCATACAAGATGTAGCTTCATACGAGAGGTCGTTTATCTGTGAGAATGACCATTCGTGGTTCGCGATCTGAGTCGAAGTTCAATCTTCCCCTTCAATTTTGCCAGTTACAGTTAAAGTAATTTTGTCTCAACGCAAGTATGTTTAATAGCTTTTGAAAGAAGAGCACGTTTTTCTGTTATTCAAAATCCGCTCAAAAAGTTATCAGTAAACTTTTTTTAATAAAATGAAGTAAAACCCTAAATGCTTCTTTAAAAGACAGTAATTTTATACATACAATTGAAATTTAAGTCAGTAGCTTAGGATTTATTCGAGTTCAAAGATGTCCGACTTATTTAAAAAATGAAACTTCCAGATATTACTTTTGAAATGCATATGAATAGAATGTGAAAGGCAGTTTGCATGAAAAATGTATCATTCTAGGGCTTCCATATTTTGGACGTTTTTAAAAAAATTATCAGTTTCCTCACTCCTACATTTATTATCTACATTTATCCGAAACAAATGCTGGTTGATTTGAAAATAAATACTAACACAAATTTTTATTACTATTTTAGTTTTAATATTGTTTTTACTACCACTTTAAATTATGGATAAAAATTTTAAAATTTAATTCCAACAAAACTTTTTGGTTATAAAATCCTAATCAAGTCCCATTAAAAAGTATATTTTTGGGGGGACGCAGCACACGATCTAGATGTTGGAGGGAGTGTTAAAGTAGCCAGTTAGATCTGCCGCGTTATTTAAACGTATATACACCAAATTTGGTACGGACTGTTAATTGCGGATTGTATATGGTTCATACATATAAACATTCTACTTTATTAATTACATAGATATCTACCGCTTAATTTTTTAATCATTAAAATTCTAGATGTTACTATTATAACGTAAAAGAGGAAGAAAATAATTAAAAGTAATTGAATACATCTATAGTACAATATATAAATTTCACTAAAAATAGTTTTTTTTCAGGATAATAATAATCTGATTTGAACGTGACAAATGAAAATAAATATGGATGGAAAAAATTTCAGTGGTCGGAAATATGGTAAGCATTCAAAATGTTTAATATTATTCATACAATGTCGCATTATTATAAATTTCTGAAGCAGTAGTGCTTTTTTTCACAAGTAGGTTCCAGAATTGCAATATTGAAGTAATTATCACATTTGATAATAAAACAATATCCCTCTAGCACTTAATCATAAAAGGACATTCCTCTATTCTGAGAGAGGAGTGAAAAGCAATACAATTTTGTGAGAACAAAGTTCAAGTTAATTTCATCCATGTATTATCATTCTGAAATATCTTTCATTTAAGCTGATCTTTATTTATATCTGACACAGGATTCGTTTTTTTATTAATCAATGCATTATTAGACTAATTCCTAATGGTTGTGTTAGCATTCACCAATTTGAGAATTTATTTTTTGAAATTCTTTTTCTATCCTTTTGTAAATCATAACAAATTTTACCGAGATTTTCATATGAATTATTTTTCTATCTTAATACTATAAAATACAAGAGTACTAAATCGCAGTTTGTTTGTTGAAACTTATTCATTGTTTATCCTGTATTGGGAAGAAGATAGTTGTTGTCAATTTCATGTATCTTACACGTTGTTGGTGAACTTTTTGTATATTTTAAATGCAGCAGAAAATGAGCGAGTAATAAAATAGGCCTAGCTTGAAATGTACCTTTTAAAAAAAGGGCGTTGTTTTGGAACTATTTTAATGCATCCGGAATTTCTATTCCATTCTATTTAATAAGAAAAATAAAATCCCAATTATGTGCACCATAATAGTTTTTAAATATTTTGAGTGTAATATGTTTTTTTTTCCCCAGAGCTTCCCGGAATGCGGTATATCTTCACAGCCGTAAGCTTCCTGGGATTCGTAGTAAATTATTCCATAAGAGTGAATCTCAACGTAGCTATTGTGGCTATGGTAAACAACACTGCTGTTTATCACCATAGTGGTGTAAATCACACCGTGGAACATGAATGTAGCATAGAGAGGGAGGCACTGAACCAGACAACGCCGGTCAATGAATTCCGAAGAGTAAGTCGTATACTTTAGAACTTATTCTGATATTCTAATAATTTATCAAAAATATTGGGATTGTTTTTTTAACTAGTAAATACTGTGTGACTTTGAGGAGAACTCCTCCAAAATCTGGGACTGTCTGCTGCTATACCAAGCGAGAGCACATTTTAAATGGGGGTGCAGTGAGAGAATGAAAGTGACGATTGACTTACTTACTCCGACCTATGACAAGATTGAGATAAAACTATTCACCTCACACCCCTATTCGAATTGACTTTTCCTCGTAACTATAGTACCCACCACGACGCGAGACGGATGTCTGGAGGAGTTCTCCTGTAAGCCGCACTATAGCGTATTCAACGAGAAAATGTAAAATGTTTAAAATAAAGCTTTTTTTTACCATTTTTCTTAATGAAATTAATTTCTTTTTAATGAAAATGGAAATTTGGCACATATTTTGTAACATATTTTAGGGAATAAATTTTGATAACAATATTTTTTTAAGTATAGAAATATGACGTTTTTTTTTTAATTAATGAAATATATGGTTGACCGAGTGGACTTAAAATTAAACCTAACAATTTCAAAATGCTGAATTAAAGAAGAAATAAAAAATTTATACGGAATTCTAAAATTTCTTCTCTGCAAATATGTAAATTGGAATCCAATTCAAAAGAATTCTTGTTTTCAGCATTGAAACAAATTTGTCTTCTTTCCAAGAAATAAACGCAGATCAAAAGGCACAAACAAAAGGTACACCATCGCTCGTTGGCTCTAAATAATCATTTTCGGTTCTTGTGCTTCTACATTCATCTCAATTGGGAGATAAAAAATAATTGTTAATTTCAGCGTTAGTAAATTTTTGTTTTAATAACTAAAGATGAAATTTTGGTTTTTGAGTGGATGTTATTTTGAGAGAGATACTTCACTACTCCAACTTGCATTTCTTTTTAAGTTGTATTTCGAAACAGGTGATACTATCTTTATCCACGATGTTTTTGTCTCATAACTTTATAAGCTGTGTATTTATTTCAGGAAGGAGAATTCAATTGGTCACCCCAAACTCAAGGTATCATTCTTGGTGCTTTTTATTACGGTTACTGCATTTTTCAAATTCCTGGCGGTCGATTAGCTGAAGCTCTAAGCGGCAAATGGGTATTTGGAATTGGTAATCTGGTTCCCGCTCTGCTGACTTTGCTTACACCAATGGCTGCACGTTATGGTGTCGGAGCATTGATTGCTATCAGAGCTTTGGAAGGGCTGTTTCAGGTATTTTTTTTTATTTGGATTAATATGAAAATAATCTGCATTTTCAAACTTTATTTTACAGCCCATATTTTAAGAAATTTTGTTTCATTGCTCTAGCGGAAAAACTATCGTTAGAAAATGCATGGTACAAAAATAAACTAAATGAATTTTTTTATTCCGCAAGCAGCAATCTGTTTTTGATAAAGTTAATTTTTTTCAGTTTAATTTTTCTTTACTGTCAAACTCATTTACTTCGAATATAGTGAGGGAGTTTTTAATGGGCTGATTTAATATTAAAAACCCTACATTAAAACTCTGCTGATACGAGCATAGCTTTTCATAATTACGTTGTTATGAGGAACTTTTCATAAATTATTCAAATTCATTTTATTGCAGTTTGGGGAAAAAAGTATATGTCTGTTCTTCAAAATTTCGTTCCTTTTGAATGATTTTAAAAACATCCCTTCAGTTCGGTTTATATGAAAAGTGAACACACATCAGCTATCTTGAACAGAGTGAAGTTTTTAATTTGTTTTAAGAGAATTGAATGATTGTTTAAAACTATAGAGCTATAGTTGCAACTTTTGTCCAAGAAATCATGAAGGTAACTGCAATTGCAAACAGAAAATTATTTTACGCGAACAATTTATCAGGTTTTATCCATCTTACTTATTAAGCAAGCAAATGATTAGGTTTTATACATCTTATTCGTTAAGCAAGCAATTAATTAGTTTTTATCCATCTTACTATTAAGCAAAAAATTAATTATTCTGTACCCATCTTACCGTTACAGGGTGTGCAGAGAAGAGAACAAAGAGACAACGATCTAACATTTGACTACATCTAACCAAAAAGGAGTACCCAATCGGCAACTAACGACGTGGAAACTTTAAACTTATTAATATTATCTTATTATTAAAACATTCACGCCGGGAAAAGAGAAAATACTGGTAGAAGAACTATTTCAATATTAGATAATATTCGGGAGGTGTTAATCTATTCTNATCTCACTCGTTAAACAAACAATTAATAAGCTTTCATCTATCTTACTCATTAAGCAAACAATTAATTAGGTTTTATCCATCTTACTGTCAAGCAAAAATTAATTAGTCTTTATCCATTTTACTATTAAGCAAAAAATTAATTAGTCTTTATCCATCTTACTGGTACAGTACTAGTGTTCAGAGAGGAAAACAAAGAGACTACAATACCAAGTATCAAACCAAAAAGTAGTGCCCAATCGGCAACTAATGACATGGAAACTTTAAACTTATTAATATTATCTTATTATTAAATTAGAATTTTTTGACCGGTTAATATTAGGCTCAAACAAAATATATAATTAGGAATAAAATATAAGTTTCAAAACGTTCTAAGTACGAAATTTTAAATCATGGAAATTTAAATATTCTTCGCATTTAAAAAATATAACAATATTTTGTTGCAAATAATAAACTCCTTACCTTAGAGAAATTTCCACTGAGACTACATAAAATGGGATGTAATATTTGAATTTAGAGTTTTTTCTTCTTTTTTAAGAAAGAAATTAAATTGGATTTCTTCTCCGGCTGGAATTACATTCCTCCTTTCTGGGACATTTAATAGAGAAGTTTCCTTGGGTATTCAAACCACTCTGCACGCAACCACTATGCAAACCACTATGTTTCTCTTCACCCGCGTGTATGCATGTATGTTCCAACTTAAATGTAGTCATATAATTTATTGATACTGAATGCGGAAGGCACAATTAAATGTAACCGCTTTCACAAAATCACCTGTTCGGCTTGCTACTATATTTTAAATATTAAAGCTACACAATTTTTTTTTATGGAAAACTGTTTTTTAAATTAAGTTTCATTAATTAGCATATGCAATTATAAACATTTATGTGGGATCTTTTTTTTAAAAAAAAAAAGAAAAGTTTTTATAGGATTTTTATAATTAGAAATACTATATACTATATATTGATTGTACTATATATTGATGAAAGTGATGATAGACTATATATAGTTTCTTTTTAGGGCGTGTCCTGCCCTGCAATGCACACAATGATAGGACGATGGTTACCAGATTCTGAAAAAAGTTTCTTGACAAGTTTAATCTATTGTGGAATTGCAACTGGCACAGTTGCGGGCATGAATATTGCAGGCCTCTTCTGCAATTCAGATCTATTCGGAGGATGGCCTGCTGCATTCTACATTATAGGTTAGTCGTGCTTATGGCTTACACTTAACAAATTCAACAACCTATAATATCAATTGTGACAATTATTAAAAATAAATTATCTAAATTATGTATATAGGTTTCTAATTATATATTATGTTTCTAGATCTAATTGTATACTATGTTTCTAGATCTTATTATATACTACATATTTCTAAGTTATAAAATATATAAGATATGTTAAGTAACTGTCCGAATGGAAATGTAAGCGCAAGGAAATAAATAACATCGCACCAATATTGCTAAAATGTTGCGAATTTAGTAAGCATAATAGAAACAAAAATATGAAACAATTAGTTTGTTTTAATAGATTGTTTACTTTTAATCTGCACATTTTTTATCCTGCGCATTATTCAGTTTGTTTCAGATTTTCCATGACGAAGTCCAAAAAATTTAATCTGTTTTGTGGTAACAACGTGTATAAGTGTTTCATAAAATATTAAGGGATAAGCCTCTGCTCGCTGCTCACATCAGCTTATAAATTGCCATCGTTGTTTCTTTAAGATTGCTTGACAAGTTGAGATTGCTTTGCTTGCCGATTGGATGCTTATTTGCTTTAGTCTAGCATTGTATGTAAGATGTTATTCTTTTTAAAATTAAATTTAAAAAATAGGCAACATATATATTTTGTGAAAACTATGATTTATAAACAATTTATTCGATTTTTATACATTATGATTTGACTTATATGTATTTCGATGCTACGAGAAAATAAATTGCATTTGAAACAAATAATTCATAGAATATCCCTATCAATACAAATATAATTGTCAGTGTATCGGGATCAGAGCAGTTTAGTGACTTTTATTCCAACATAAATTATTAAAATGTATAAAAAACCAATGAAAAATGCAAAGAAATTTAATAGAAAAGCAGGCCGATATTAGTTGATTAACGCCACTCTCTCTTACATTGAAATTGAAGCATCATTAAAACAAAAATATAGCTCTAAATTATAACTGAAGTTGTTATTGTAGTTCACGTTGCACTAGAGCTGCACAATGGGGTCTGGGAAGCATCCCTGCGGATGATCCGAAGACATGCCATCACGATTTTGTTCCTCCGCAGAGGGGATAGTGACCTGCTCGGACACTTAACGATAGAACAGTTAAAAGGACCAATACCGCACATCCTCAGATCCTTCGCAGACTGATCCAAGTGGTCAAAAATCCGCACTCTGATCGCAGCCAGTGATGTTTTACTTCGGTGATCTGCTGGGTACATTGTCTTAATGATCAGTACACTACGGGATGAATTTTTATTCAGAAATTTGCAGTCATTTAAGCTTAATTGTGCTTATGCCTGCTCAATCTCAACCTATTTTTGTTTTCAGATCTCTGTTACCAACACAAAAAAAAATCTTTTTTTTTTTTTGCAGTTTACTCATTTGTGTTTTAGATGATAAACATATTGTAATACTGAAGGACAATGACATCATCCCGTCGTTTTTCTAGTCTCCTGGCCCAACGGCCCCCAGGGCTATCTAACACTTACAGGAAACAGTTAATAAAATAGATATGGGAAAATTTAGCCCGACCCGCCCTTATTTAGGGCATACGGGTAAATGTTTATTAAAATCAAAAAAATCCAGAAAACAGTACAAACATAAAATACATATCACGCATGGCAAACAGCCCATGTACATGGCAGACGCAGAGCTGCAAAAATCATGTAAGGTGATAAAACATTAAAACAGCAATACATTAAAAGTGTCAGTTAAGAGAACAATTTAAAAGATAAACATGCAAAATTCCCAATGAACAACATAGCATATTAAAACAGTACTTTTAAAACCAATTAAATAATACAAAAGTAATTACAATAAAATTGGAGCAAGTAGAAGAGTTTATAAAAAAAACAAGTTACAAAACTATACCATCAATAAAACTGAGACACCCAAGCTGGAACGAGCAGGTTCCGAGACCACTAAAGACCATCCCCCTATACATCCATTAAAGTTTTTTTAATGATCTTTTTTATGATATTTCTACAAGTCAGGTTAGCATAGCATTGATGTTAACTAATATTATTAAAGTAATTGCCCCGGAGTGTCTCGAATTGAGAACAATTCATTAAGAAGTGATCAATAGATTGATATTCACCGCAGTAATTACATTCTGGAGTTGTGTGTAAAATAGATATAAAAAATTTTCACGCTACGCTTTGCCTCTGTTATATTTTTGTTTAATTCTGCAGGATTATATTAAGAACGATGATTATAATTTTAGCATGATGGAATGAAATCCTTCTCCCTGAGTGTGATTAATTCTAAAGTTTTGTGTTTTTTTTTTTTTTTTTTTTACTTCATTCGAACAAAAATTATTGAATAAAGTTAGGATTGCATGAATTAATATTACTGTTTTGAAATTTTTTCATATTGTTCATTTGTGTAGAAACATAAAATTTTCTGATCCAATTCAAGTCTCTTATTTTAGAATTCAGTTCTATTATTCGTAAAAAGTACTTCTGTCGTATTTTTATTTACTCTTGTTTATTTCATTCCTTTATAAAATAAATTCTACTATAAACAGAAAAAGAGAAGAAATCTACATTAATAATGCATTTCTGAAATTTTTTTTCTTTTTATAATGACATTTATATAAACATATATCAAACATAGAAATATAAATTTAAGGAAAAATGAGGAGAAATCCAAGCAGAAAGAGAATCGTACGTTTGTCCTGGATTACACCAAATGTTTAAAGAATAAACATTTAAGCATTTTATTCACCCAGTGTCCTAAAATGACAAACAAATCAAACCCGAAGTCTGTCAGTCGTCTAATGACGTCATAGCAACTTGATCAATGTAAATCATTAAATTCGTATCATTAATAGGAAGTTATTAACGCCTTTTACTGTACTGCCATTTGCTAATATGAGAACTACTCCTTCAGGAATAAGGAAAATAAAACAAATAACCAAACAATTAGAAAGAACTTTGTAGATTTAATTAAAAATGATAGAAACGATTTACTCGTCAATTTAACTAGTATAGTTAACTAGTATAGTTATAGTTTAACTAGTATAGCCACAGCGAGTCGTTGAAACCGTTTGAGCCAGTGTTGCTATTTTGACCCCCCCCCCCTGCAAAAAACATGTCTTTTATATATTAACTTTTTAAAAAATTTAAAATATGTATTACATATATTTTTTTAAACATTAGAGTAGAAACTCTTCGTATATTTCTCAGCGGTAATAAGATAGATTTATAAATTCAGTTTGTTTCAAATCTGGTTTCCAAAGCGAAATTATTACAACTGAATTAGTTTTGTGACAATATCGCATTAATGTTTTTTATATTATAAAATATAGAGAGCTTTTTAGAATCAAAAGTGTTATTTTATTGTCCTGATCTAATGTAGAAAATGATTTCACATTTGACGTGAAAATTGCAATTTTAAACAAACTGTAATTTAACGTATATATTGAAATCGACTGGAAAAAAAACTTATCAAATAGAGTTTCCTAGCCTTAAAACCAATACCGTTTCTTCAGTATGTCATGATATTATTTTATTTTTCCTCATCCCTATCGTTGCGTCAAATAGTGCGATCTATGGCGGACGTAACATTGTTTATGCCAGATAAATGTCAACTTTAACCTCAGATATCAAAGTTCCCGACTTTTTGTTTTTGTGATTTATGATATGTTTAGTAGGAAGAATTCTGCAGAGATCGTAATGTAACCTTGAGTGTCATTGCATAGTTCGTTAAATGAAATTATTTAGCGTCTTGATTACGTCTAAGTTAATAAAACTTTAATTGATTTATTCTTTCATCTCAATGGTTAATTAATTTAACTGTGTAGAAATAAATGCATGAATACGAATTAAATAAATTGCATAAATCTTGAAGCTCATTTCTTTAAAAAGTATTTCAGATAAGGAAAAAGTAAAATTGTTTGGTACACAAAAGACCATTTCTAAGAAACTCAAGGGTGAAAATTTCCAAGGATGTGTAACTTAACAGTTTTTCAAATTATCTGTGTTTTGAAAATCAGATTTGCCTCAACGATATTACAGGAAGACCTGTATAATATACACAAAAGCGCGAGCGCTGTTCGTCTAAAATTTGTCGTCATTGCGGAATATTTACTATTACAAAAAGAGAAAATATACACCTCTTCAAAGAAAGTTTGTCTTTTTCGAATTCCCCAGACAAAAAAAAAATTTTTACGTTTTTTCGGACCAATGCAAACGCGATTTGAAATTATTCACAAAATTTAAAATCACACGTCTAGATTCCTATTTACGCGATTTATGGTCTCGTTTCGTATTTTCTCGATTTTATATCAAATATCACGTTTTGTATTCACGCGATTTATGATTCGCGATTAAGTGATTTAAAAAATTATACATCAGTATTCGAATTCTCGAGATTTTAAAATTAAGTAGCAAGATTCGTATTCAAGCAATTTCAAATCAAACATCGAGATTCATCTTAACGCCATTTTGAAATAGATCATCGAGATTCGTATTCACGTAATTTTAAAGTCAATCATCGAGATTCCTATTAACACGAATTTAAAATAGATAAACTAGATTCGTATTCACGTTATTTAAAAATCACGCACTGAGATTTATATTCACACAATTTAAATAAATAAATAAAATGTCGCCTATTTATTTTTATTAAAACGTTCATAAAATTTTGTGGAAAAATTCTTCTTGCATATATTTTTTCCTTGCGCAAATGCCAGGTATTTTTTCAATTATTTAAAAAGTGTTTTTGCGCATAACATTTTTCGATTTCTATTTTAAGCTTTTTTGTTTTTTTACAAGACTTGTCCCTGTGGTATGAATAAACATCATTAAACAATGAATTCAATGAATATTAAACATTTTTTTTAAAAAACTCAGTGGTTTTCATACGAATTTAGCCAAAATGAGATGAAGGGGTTGAAACTAGTTACAGGAGTTAATCAATGCGTGCAAAATTTTTTTTACTCTGAATATAAGTATGTTAATAGAGGACGCTAATACTATATGCTAGTATTTATACTAGACATGCTAACAAATGTGAATTTAGAACATATATGAAGCTAAAATAGATCCAATTCATAAATTACAGTTTTGATGTAATCAAGGAATCACAAACAGTTCTATAAATTACACTAAGGGAACAATTTTTGTTTTTTTAATGTTGCATGATATCTTTGAACTTATGTTCGATACTTTAGTATTAATGATTTTAAATCTGCAATCATCAAAATGTGCAGTGAGCCAAAAAAAAGAAGAAAAAAAAGAAAGAAAACGGATTAGTCTGAATAACTTTTCATCTGATGATCGGATCTTCACGTTCTAGGACTCCATCTTAAAAATCTTAAACATACGACATTTTTAAAATTTCGATTTTTCAGGAAATATTCATCCGATTTTGCTAAAATTTTGTATTTTTCCGAATAAAGTTATGTACTTTAAAATGACGTAAAAATTGTATACTTTACAATTTAAATTTTTTCCAACTGTTAAATAAAATAAAATGTAATAAATTTTTACTATTTTTTTTTTTTGCAAAGAATTATCCTTATGTAAGCAAATACAAAAGCACAAAGGCGCGTTTTTTTTTTTTTTTTTTTTTCTAATTTCGTAAACTGAAATATAGTCTGCACAAATTAAGTAGAATATCTGAGGTCACCCTCTTGAACCATTAAGATAGAGTAGAAAGTGAAGATCTGATCATTAGATTAAAAGTTATTTAAGGTGGTAAATTTATTTTTCTGCCGCACTGCACAAGTTTAGAATGTTATATATAAAAGAAGATCACATAAATAATGCGACAAACTTCTACAAGGGCTAGTATTACATAGGAAATGAATGGATTAAATTTTACAATAATGCATGTCCGGAAATATTGCCATAAACCTTTATGAGCACTTTCCTATTATAAATTGTTTCTTCGCGTGCTTTAGAACACGTCATAATAGGGGAAGCGTCCCTAACCACGTGCGATTACATTTCCGGGCAAGAACGACGTAGTGCTCTAACATCCCTAGAAGTTTTTTGCAACATTTAAGCTACCGCCTGTTGTATATACCATTTTTAAACTTGTACATTTCGACCCAAAAAAATGGACTAAAAGTGACATTTAAAAAATCTAGCTATAGGAGCAAAGCTAATCTTAGATTTGAAATCTCAACACCCGATGAGGCAAGATCAGGAATTTGTATTAATGCAACAAAAAAAATTGTTTTCCAGTGTTATTGTTGAAAATTTGTTTCCAGTGTTTCTCAGTGGATGTTAAAATGAATTATTTAATGCAACTAAAAATTTCTTTGAAGATAATTACATACCTTAATTAGTATGTTAATCTTAACTTTAAGTTTGTAAAGGGTTTTTAGTTTCTATTCGGTTTTAAAGTATAAGGAAATATTCCGCTTACCCTGAAGAATCTATTCTCATCTAATTTACTTCGCACTTTATTTATTCTAGTTTTAAGAAATATTTATAGAGTAAATATTAAAAGTATTTACTCTGTAAAGATTTTTTAAAACTAGGAAGACATTTTTTCAGAGTATATTTTTGCTGCAAAACATTTAACATTCCTAAAGAAATATTAATATTAACTGCGTAATTTTCATTTATAAAAATAAAATAAATTGTTTTAGGTATTTTTGGCTGTGTTTGGTTTGTACTTTGGTGTATATTCATTTCCGATTCTCCAACATCACATCCATGCATTACTGAGGAAGAACTAGATTACATAACATCGAATCAGAAAATAGAAAAACGCAAAGTATGTTTTCAATTCGTTTTTAAAATGTGTATTTAGTCATTCTGTTTTATTTGAAAAAAGTTAAAATTTATGAATCTTTCTCTGCAGATTCCTTCGACTCCGTGGCTCAAAATATTGACTTCTGTCCCAGTTTGGGCTATAGTTGTGGTGCAAGTAGGTGTTGACTGGTGCTTCTACACTCTGCTGAGTGATTTGCCAACATTTTTTGCGACAGTTTTAGGATTTGAAATTGAAAAGGTGAGAGTAGTTCTATGAGCTTATTCGATATACTATCTAATATCTTGAATGCATTTGCATAACTCAATTTTCCTGTTCTCATTAATTTTGGGTCAAAGTGTTGAAAAAGTGAGTAGTTCTATGAGTTTATTCTATATACTATCCAATATTACGAACTAGGACTGGGCTATAAATCGATATATCGCGACATATCGATTTAACGCCTATATCGGCAAACCGATACAGCAGAAATCTGATTTAAGCCGTCGAGTGAAGAAGACGATATAACGATATAGCGATACACGCAAGGACTTTCTCTTACGTTCCGATGCCAACTCGCGCTGTGGAAGACGATATTGTTTCGTTATNACGAACACATTTGCATAACTCAATTTTTATATCTACTTTCTGTTCTCATTAATTTTGGGTCAAAGTATGCTTTGAAGTATGGTAAGCGAAAAAAATTATAACCCTAAATAACTTTGATTTTATCGATAGGTAATATTTTAATTTTTACTATTTAAAGGAAAATATTAAAAGTTTAATGGACTAATTTATGAGCACTTTCTATTAATTATGTTAATTGTTTGGCTCTAGCCGCAATTTTAGTTATGAAATCATTTACAAAAAGCAAAGTTTCTCTAAATAATCAAGCCTTTTTTCTTCGTATTTGATTTCTTGATAGTTATGATGATAAATTAAATAGTAAAAAGTATCATTCCGATAGTAAATCAGGAAAGAAGTCAAAATTTTGATTCCTTTAATGTTAATTTCACTTTAGCACATTTCTTCATAGCTCATAAGTTTAAGGCTAAATCAAAATATTTCTTCACACAATTATAAAACTCGTTTATTTAAAAATAATTCCTTATAAAACGAAAATTCATTTATTTAACCAGGGCTTAAAAAAAGGAAGGTCAGAAAAAAAACCTGGAAAATTCTTATATTATACCTGGCAAAACCGGTCTTAGAATTGTCAGTAACAGTAATCAGTTATCGAGATTCAAGTTATATAATTCTAACATCTATCAGTTATTTTGTAAAATTCCACTTTTTAGTGTTTCTTTTCCATGTTTCCAATCTCATTTTATTGTATGTTTTTACTCACAAAATCTAATATGTGACATTCCGATAAAAAAATTAAAAATTTTCTGATGAAAAATTGCATGGTATAGATAAAATATGGTATGGATTTCATTGAAGTTTACCTGATATACCTGGAAAGTCGGGGAATTTTTTTCCTGAAATTGAAGAAGAATCCTGTTTAACAATTGTTGTTGTTTTCTATTCATCATTATCTAATTTATTAGTAGACAAAACAATCCTAAGTTGCAAAAAATACTAACTTTTGCATTGTTTTGCAATAGTTTGAAAAGTCAAAAAGAAAATTTGAACGAAATTCGTCGGACAGTTCTTGTAAAGTGAAAATTTAGAAATACGACTTTTTTTTTAAAATTTCATTCCTCAGAAGCTCTTTGACCGATTTCGTTCAAACTTTCCATTTTGTAATTTAAAACATTTAAGAAGATTTAAATAATCTTGTCATTAGAACAAAAGTTATTCTGGGTATTATTATAAGTCTTATATGTTTATTTTTGGCTCACCTGCACAAGGTAATTATATAGTATTAGCTGATACATTTCTGTACCGAAAATCATTAATTTTTTATATGATTAGTGCTTGGGCAATTTAACCATTTAAATGGCCGCGGTAAGTATACTTACTATCAACTTCCTTCGTTCGAAAATGTCGATGGGTAGCTATTTTCCTACTCCATGATTTGTGAATTAAGGCAGAGGGTGAATTTCTTGATTTTCAGTGGCGCCATCTATGGCCAAGAATACGACTATAGCCACACTCACATCACATTCCATTTATAGGACTGACCCATTCGTTCATCCTCATATCATAATTTTAACCAGAGAGATCACTCTCCAGTTCATTACCCTCAGAGGCGCAATTTGTTTGGGGAACATGGAGGACATTGTAACAAGACAGATTTGACGTTGACCAGCCACCATTTACTGCACTTAAAGTCTTCGGCCAGTGGGGATCAAACTTACGACCCCTTGGAAATGAGCTCAACCATTACCTCCTACTTCAGAAAGCTTCCACACGGTTTTTTATAAGTAGCCTGCTCAGACTATTTAAAAAGTAAACCAGTTGTGCGCATGTATCCAAACTCTTTTTTAAAGATAATTGAGAGAAATTTATCATACATACTTGAGAATTGATTCTGTATTGGTTGACAAATAAATAAAGCAAACCAATCATATTGAAAAATTAATCAAATTTTTAGACATATATTTGCTACCGCTATCTTATTTTTCTAGACTTTATATTATATGCTTCGTTCGTAACCTTGTTTATTGACCGATTCTCGCTCAAGCCTTGCTCGAGTCAAGACGTGTTATCTGCTCAGTTATGCCTTACCATAGAATAGCCCGCGGCGGAAAGGTTTTACCACGGCCGACCACCAGCTTCACCCACAGATGATGTTGATGTGTTATCTATGATCGACAAACGTTTTCTACCGCCAAGAGAAATCTTAACTACTGGTCGATTTGCCCTTACAGCATTGATTGACTATCTCACTGGACAAACTATTGATATACGTGGGGTGCTTCGACAGGCTGTTTAAACAAACGGGTGACGATTACTACAATCAACTTGAAAGTGCAGCCGCAGTTGCAATCATGAATATCAGAAAGGGTAGAATCAACAAATTCCCGCCATCTGTCTCTACTCCAGCCAAGCCAGATTCCATTGAGACAGAGAAAGAACCCGAGACCAACACTGAATGCAGTGTTCCAACTAATGACAATACATGCAACCCTCAGACAGAAATGGACACTACAGTAACTCCGGATCTTCCTGAGAAAAAGAACAAGAAAAAGATGAAAACAAGTGCCAACCAGGAGACACTTCCCGAAAATACTACAGAAGGCGAACCCACCCGCCCAATCCCAGTACCAGCTCCCGTCATCCCAGCGGACCCAGTACTGACAGAGAGTATGGAGATTACCGAACCGGTAGACCCCATCACTACCACCAGCCCAACCCTGGACACTTCTCCAAAACCAAAGCTGAAAATCCTCATCCGAGGCCTGAAAATAGATACAGATATTCTTGAATTAGAGAAATATCTCAAAAAATTCGGACTTCTCCCGGAAAAGATAGTACAGCTCAAGCGACGAAGAGGGGAGGAGCTTAGGCCCCTCCCACTTTTCCTCATCATCCAATGGGATACAAGCTCGGCCAGAAATATCTACAACATCAGATCTATCCTCGAAAGACCAGTGCAGATAGAGCGTTTCAGAGGCGGACGATTCCAGGTCCAATGCTACAAATGCCAGAAATTTGGACACACACACAGCGCAGTTGTACAGCCACAGTTCCCGCCTGCATGAAATGCTCAAAAGACCACTACACGTACGAAGCCATCCACAGAGCCAGCGACCTGCATCAACTGTAATGGTGAACACCCAGCCTGTTTTACGGGATGCGGTGCAAGACCCAGGAAGCTCCCTAAAGAAAGGAAACCCAAGAATGCCACAGACTCTGCTACCAGATTCCTCAGACTGTTTCAAGAGATGAAAGAACTACTCAAAGATGAAGAGCTAGTTACGCTGCTTCGTTCCCTCCTCCCTGAGTCCCAGAATTAGTGCCTACAAGTCATCTCCTCATATGACTTCCACAGCGATAGGCTGTGGTGAACTCTTAATTTTACTTATCCTTGAAATTTAGATTTTTCAAGTTAGGACTACTACAGATTCGATGAATCGGTAAGTGGCGCTTCGCGCCAAAGGCCGAGGTTACTACTATTTCCAGCATTCCAGCGCCTTGTTTATTTTGCAGTGGTCTGATCAGACTACCTAAAAAATCCGTGTGGAGGTTTTCAGTTATAGGTGTTCCGGCCCTTCTGTTTATATAAATGTGGGTAACAGTAAAGGTTAACGCGAAGTCAGGAAGAAAGACCAGCACTGAATGAGCTATAGTTTTACGCGTCGTTCGTTTGTTTATTTGAACATATCTCATCGAGTTTATTTCTAATTATAAACACAAATTTCATAAATTCGACTTTCTATAAGCACAGAAATTCAAATTTATGGCCAAGTTTTTATAGTTGGTAAAATTTTAACGATCCTACCCATCCTCTCTCACAAAAATGGTTTAAAATACCAAATTAATTATATTTAATAAACTGAATATCTTTTTATATATTTAATAGAATTCTAAAAATATTGTGTCATAAACATTAATAGAAAAAAATGTTTTTGTAGAAGATTGATCGCGGTAAGCTTATAAGCGGTAAGCTAATCGCGGTAAGCTTATAATATGCTTTATCATTGTATACCGTTTAAAAAATATTTATTTTTTAGAATGCATTTTTGTCTTCGTTTCCTCACGTTCTCTATGCTATTATGGCCCTCTCAACTGGATACACTGCTGATGCCTTAATACGAAGAGAGATTGCTACGGTCAATTTCATTCGAAAATTCTGCACTTCACTTGGTACATTTTTAATTTAATATTTGATCGGAACTATTTTTTTTCTAACTAAGTATTAAAATCTGATGATGGTGTAGCAGGTTTTTAATTGCTAACGGTACATTTTCATTGACCGAGAAGTCATGTGGTAGGATTCGGTTTTCTCATATTGATTTATATAATTTTCATCAATGTATTGATTTTCCGTAAAATATTTTTGTATCCCAAATTCAAATGCAACCTGTAATATTTATTTTTCTTATTCCATGCAGCTTTAATTACGTTTTTGATTTTCTTTGACTTATAAATTAAGGGTTTCAAACTAAAAAGGATGTTTTTTTTATTACAACGTAATTCTGTGATATTACTTTATTAACGCTGCATTTTAAGGTAAACTTATTTGAATTGATGTTTCAACTTATTATTCGTTTTATAATTATTGTTTTTTAAGTTGTTTATATTCATATGCTGTTATAAGTTATCGTCAAAGAGATTCGTTAAATGGTTTAGAACTTAACGATCAGCTTCATGCACAATGTGATGCATGCACGAATTGTATTTAATATGGTAATTTCAGTCTGGTAAGAGAATATATTAAATTGCGGTTATGAGTTCATCGAATTTAGTTATAATAATATGCCTTGAATTTCAATTGTTATTTTTTTAAAAAAATGACCACTAAGAAAAAATATTTATGTACACTAATAGATTTATACGAGATCTTCCATATTATTTACCAATCAATAAACATTTAATTTAAGAAAATGAATGTTGAACGTGGAGTCCCAAGCGTAAGTAAACAGAATTTGTTAGAATACATATATTTTAAGGGAATAATTTCAACTGTAGTTGAGAAAACCGTTTTGCATTAAGAAACGACAATTATTGCAAATCAATCATTGGAGTTGGTGAGTTGCAGCAAACAAGGGGCTTAGTCTCCTGGTATTCGAAATTTTCTTAACACGTTGAATGTCATGGTGGTCACTGGTGACCAGCACTGAGTTTGTTCATAACTCCACGGGGATCACCGGTGACCGACGAAGCCAAGATTATTCGAAACACATAATTCGAGTTAATTTTTAATTTTTTTATATATTATTATCGTTGCTAAAATGGTTTGAAGATATTAATATAATATAGAACAAACCAAAATGGTTGGTTTTATTTATATACTACAGAGAGGCCAACTTGCTCCGGACAGCTAATAAATATTTTCAAGTGGTAGTTTATTAATTGTGATTCTTGGTTTAATAAATTCAATTGAGTAGATTTTTATCCACCACTATTTCGAAATAATTCGTAGGCTTATATAATTCTCCACTTTTATCAGATATGTTATGCTAAACCTTTTAAAAAACTAACAAATTCTGTCTATATTTGCAAATTTAGTTTGTAGTTAATTTGCCCTTTGGCCAGACGGGCAAGCCGTGTAAAATTAGCGTATCATTCAACGTGTTTCAAATAATTATGAAACTATTTAACATCATACAGTGTGCGGCTAAAGTTAACGCAAACTTGGCATTCTTCTATTAATTTAAAAATAATGATAATATTTCCCCAATTATTTTATTGCAACTATAATAAACAGATATATGAAAAGTCAAAATAAGAAGAAAAGCAATAACTAAAAAATTGAAACAAAAAAAAATTATCAAAGTTGAACTTACCCTCAAAAGTTTTGACATATGAGTCGTTACATGCAGATTTGTAACTAATTACTCCAAACTCTAAGGTTTTTAAATTTTTAGCTCTCATAATAATCTCTGGATGTAACTTTTAAATTTCATTTAAAATGCGAAGATATATGCAAATCACTCACGAAAAAATTCTCGAGTTAAAATGGGTGTTTCAGAAATCTGAATTAAAATAAATTGTTCAAAGCGAGGTATATCACTTGAATACCATAACCATTTAACACGTTGAGAACCACGTCAGCCATCAGTGACTGACACTGGACTTTCCATTTAGGCCGCGTCAACCACCGGTGGCTGACACTGAAATTAAATTTAGGCCGCGTCAACCACCGGTGGCTGACACTGAAATTAAATTTAGGCCGCGACAACCACCGGTGGCTGACACTTACATTACATTTAGGCTGCGTCTACCACCGTTTGCTGACACTGTCCTTTCACATAGGCCGTGAAAAACAGCTTGCTGACAGCGTATAACATGATATAAAACTATAAAATTTACACTCTTTTATGGAATTGCAGAAAATTTATTCAAAATTTACCTAATTATTGTGATTCTTAATTTAGTAAATACAATTTAGTAGATTTTTATCCACCACTATTTTTAAACAATTCGTAAGCATTCCTCAGATATGTCATGCTAAACCTTTTATAAACTAGCAAAATCTGTCTATATTTGCAAATTTAGTTTGTAGTTATTTACCGTGTGGCCTTCAGCGTGTTTATGGTGAACTTAAAAAATAAAAAATGGTAGCAAATATATACCTTGAAATCTGTTTAGTTAATGAATATGTTTTTTTTTGTTGTTGACCACTACACATTAATTTATCAATTGTATAAACAATAAAGTAATATAATTTTTTTTCGGGTAGTTCAGTTTTTTTAAATATTTTTATTTCAAAACGGTACTTACTTAGAAAACACGACTCGTATAATGTTTGTTATGCAACGCTTACCAACATTTAATGCGTACGCTTTGCCTCTGCACTGTGCCACCGTTCAGTGGCATCTCTTCAAGGGAGCATACTGCTGCAACGGAAGAGTTAGTTATTTACGATCCAACTAATAAATTGTCGCGTACTAAGATAAGACGGTAATGTTAAGAGGGAATATGCGAAAACGATTAAGCATACATTTTGTTTGCAAATTTAAATTCTTGACATTCAAAATATGGAGATTAGATGCAATCTGTAAAATATGGGCGCAATAGTCAAGAGAGCAATCAAAAGTTTGTGCCTTTGATCTTAATTTCAATATTTGGGTATTTAGCCCTATCTCTCGAACTTTATAAGATAATTAAAAAAAATGTACGCTAACATTTATATAATTCGTTTTTCTGAAAATAAGTTATTTCGAAATAAGATTTTTGAAAGTTATTTTTTAGCATTTATTTTAATAATTCCAAAAAGACATTTTTTTTTTCTTTTTAGAACTTTAAGTTACGCAATTTTTTTATACGTTATTATAAATAATGTAATACAAAATTTGAACGAAATCGGTTATACTGTTCTTGGGAAATTGGAAATAAGAATTTAAAAACTATGGGGATAAAGCGTTCGCCTAATGTCTTGCCTAAACAATTGTGACTATATTTTCGACATTGTGGTCGCCTCCCAAACGCATTTTTAGAATCCAGAGTCCAAATTTGTCGAAAAAGTGTGCTTGTTTAACACGTTCANGAAATTCGACACAATAATAAACTTTCTCTAAGTAATCATACATTTTATGGACAAATTTAAATTCTTTACATTCAAAATATGGAGAGTAGATGCAATCTGTAAAATATGGTCGCAATAGTCAGGAGAGCAATCAAAAGTTTGTGCCTTTGATCTTAACTTCAATATTTGCGTATTTCGCCATATCTCTCTCAAACTATAAAAGATAATTTTATAAAAAATGTACACTAACATTTATAAAATTCGTTTTTCTGAAAATAAGTTATTTCGAAATAAGATTTTTGAAAGTTATTTTTTAGCATTTATTTTAATAATTCCAAAAAGACATTTTTTTTTTCTTTTTAGAACTTTAAGTTACGCAATTTTTTTATACGTTATTATAAATAATGTAATACAAAATTTGAACGAAATCGGTTATACTGTTCTTGGGAAATTGGAAATAAGAATTTAAAAACTATGGGGATAAAGCGTTCGCCTAATGTCTTGCCTAAACAATTGTGACTATATTTTCGACATTGTGGTCGCCTCCCAAACGCATTTTTAGAATCCAGAGTCCAAATTTGTCGAAAAAGTGTGCTTGTTTAACACGTTCACGCCGGGGTGACCCACCGGTGGGTCAAGCTAGATTGTCTCATCTTGGCAGCGCATCGGAGTAAAAACTAGTAACAATAAATTTCATCTTTTACTTTTTTTCCGGGATTAATAAAAATCCATAACTACCAATTGTTTTTAACGGATGCAATTTTTATATTGAATTGTTTCTTCACCGTGAAAAATTTCCATACTGTGAATTGTTATTGTTGAGAATCTATTAACTCCTCCCGAATATTATCTAATATTGAAATAGTTCTTCTACCAGTATTTTCTCTTTTCCCGTACTAGTATTTTCACTTTTCCCGGCGTGAACGTGTTAAAGCAAATGCGTTTTTGTGTCTGATTTTTAACATAAGATATCGTGAAATATTTTAGCATATTTAACACTAGATTGCCTAAGGAAGTCATTTTGACTGCTTTTAATTTCAATTAGAAAAACAATGATGTACATAATGGCGCAATCTCTTAGAATTTTGTGACTTTTTGTACAACATATAATTTTTTTAATGTTAATATTTACTAATAGCTTGTTATATAACTGTAAATAATAAGAAAAATGTTAAAAATTAATTTTAAACAAATTTATTTACGCATTCACAATCCAGTCATTTTGACTGCTTTTGCGCAATATAGGTATATACTAACTTTCCGTCTTTCTAGCGTTAATCTCTTGAATCATTAAGTATTGCAAGAAAATCCAGTCATTAGATGAGAAGTTGAGGTGTTCATTCTTTTTATCACATACAAAAAAAGTCATGCATGTTATGTCATGCTGATTCAGTTAACTTCCTATTGATGTTAAACTAATGGATCGATGAATGCGGCCTGGATGTTTTAGCCAGGCAATGTTAATGTCAATTATTATGCAAATTGAGATATCCGAATAATACGTGAATCCTTATTTCAGCTTGTCTGGTGCCAGCAGCAGGATTGATAGGTGTTTGCCTTGCCAGATGTGACGTAACCATGTGTGTGATCGCCTTGATGATATCGGTTGGTGCTATTGGATGTTGTTACAGTGGATATATGCTGTCACACATAGATTTATCTCCAGAATATGCTGGTAAGCTCTTGTGATTTCACGCTTTTGAAAATTATCCAATTATGACAACGTTGCTTAAGTTTCCTTAGTTCCAAAGTTTCCTTTACGTATCGTTAATCTTTATCAAATTTAGTTAGGGACTCATAAGGAAAACCAAAAAATTAATGAAGTTTAACGCTGAAAAAGAGAAGAAGGTTCAAAATTATTCAAATGAAGAAACGATATTTTTTGTACTGCATAAAGAATAAATAAAAGAAAAACGTGAATGAATTAAGTTCAAAGGAAAGCATAAAAATGGTCATTACTATAATTTCGACTCTACCTCAGTGGCTAAACAGTAAAATGTAAACCGAATTGTTTGTTTCAACGCTGAGGTAAACTCTTTGTTTATTCCACCGTAATTATGGTATGTTTATTTTTAAATTTCCTAATGCGCACATTTTATTTTATAACTGGCGTTGAAAGGCCGACCCGATTCGAAGTTTAAGACTATCAATGTTCAACTCCATAGTTCAGTAATTTTGTTCCCTATCCTAAAAGCAAGGAAACTCCTGCATCAAGCATTGGGAGAAACTAAGACAATTCTTACTCGATCCGTCTACCACTGCGCCGACGTCGGTACTAATCGGGAGCAGAATTCGTGTCAACCAGCCACCAAACCTGGGTCGCTTCATTGGAAGGCGAACGCTCTATCGTTTGAACTACCACAGAAGCCTAATGTCTATATTATCTTCTTTAACAAGTTAGTTTCCATACCGTATTTAGTATGTATAATGTTTACTGTGCATGGTACGTAACAATACAATGAACCTAACACATGTATTTAGGAAATCAGAGACGTTTCTTTAAAAATATGAATTTTATGCTGCTCTGTTGTTTTTCTTACAATTTGAAGGAAATAATTTTGTAAAGAAAAAAAATTATGCTGTATAGTTTTTCCACGGACCTTAAAAAATTTTACAATGGCTGTAAATTTACTTTAAAACTAAGATAAATTTTTTTTTTGAGAGAGAGATAAGCTAACATTTGTAAGTGAGAATTTCTTAACAGATATATTTTATTTTAAAAATAACATAAAGTGGTCACAAATGTATTAAATGATTAGAATTCGTCTACCTATTTTTATCAATTTTTAAGGTCCATGCGGAGCTGGTGGTATGTACCATTGATTCTCTTGGTTGAGTATTAAAGTAATTTGGTGAGAGACTAAATTATTTATTTATAATTTTATGGACTATCTTCGAAAAAGTTCTAAAAAAGTATTTTCGAAAACTTTTTTGTGTATCTTATACGCTAAATACAAGTAACTTAAAACATTTTCTGAACATTTATACATTTTCTTTGTTTCGCTTTGTGAAAAAAAATTATTCCAGAAGTAGCTTAATTTGTTTTAATAACACCAATCAACAATTTTTTTTTCTGTTACATAATATTTTTGAACAGATCTTGAATATTTTTTTTTCAAATCAGATATTGATTTCTCTCTACCAGCCACAGTTTTTATCCAATTTAAGAATATAGTCTGAACCAGGTTTTACTAAAGTTCACTATGTGACCCCACTTCTCTGCAATGTAAGGCATGGTAGAAGGAAATTGATAACACGAGTACAATCGATATATTAATACAGATACCACTAAATATATCACTACACATATCACTACATATACCACTACATATATCACTACATATACCACTGCATATACCACTACATATATAACTACATATGCCACTACGTAAATCAGCACATATATCACTACATGTAGATATCATTTTAATATGCATCTAAAATGTCACTTCACTCCTGGAACTTCTTAATGGGTCTTTACAAAGTTAAAATTGAACAGAAATTCGTAACTTTCAGTATTTAATACACTACCACTTTTTATAAAATATTTTGCTTAAAGTCGAGTAGTTGGCATTTCTTACTATACTACTGTCAAAGGTGGTTTTGAATAGAATATAAAAAATAATGTTCAGTAAGTGATTCAAGCGTGTATTTAAATCTTCAGTAATTATTTAGATTTGAAAATTTCAACTCTTTTTCTTTTCAGGAACATTGATGGGTATAGCAAATATGTCATCCGCACTTACAGGATTCTTAGCTCCGTTAACAGTAGGCATTCTCACAGAAGAGGATGTAAGTTGAAATATGTTCCATTTTATTTTACAGAAAAATAATTCCTGTTTGTTAACATCAGCATATTTTTGAGGGTGTTAGAAACTCTTTCAATAAGCAAAATACAAAAAAAATCATATAAATAAATTAAGCATGTCTATAAAAGCATAATACATTATTTTCAAAAAGTATATTACCACACCATTAATATTCAACTCTTGATCTCACCTCAACGTTCCAAGAATAAATTATGGGTTAAAAACGAGCCGCATTTTATAACCGCTGTTGAACAGCTTACCCAATCCTAAGTTTGTGACTACCAATGTTCAACTCCGTAGATTTGTAATTTTGAAAGCAATCCAGAAGACTAAGGAACTCCTGGTCAAGCCTTGAGAGAGTCTTCGTGGAGGACACTTTTTGAAAGAACTAACCAGCAGTGTTGGAGATGAAAACCTCCGCCGGTCAGCCCAACAGCTAGAGAACTTTAGCCCATTATCCGTTTAATTTAAGTTAGCATTGTGGTCGGTGTGAGCCAGTAGCAGAATTCATATCGACCAACCATCGCTGGGCTCCAAACCTGGGCACCTCATTGCAGGCCAGCGCTCTATTCCCCAAGCCACAGCAGCTCTTGCCCATTTTATTTTATTTTATAACTGGCCCTACCCAATTTTGAATCTCATTGCTCAACTTCGTAGCCTTGAAGTTTCGAACCAAACTCAAAAATCAAGGGAACTCCTGGATCAAACATTGGGACAAAATAGCTTTCGTGGAGGACTTTTTGATATAACTAGCTCGCATTTGCGTTACATGGTGAGGAAAATCACGAAACCCTTACAGGATTAGCTTTACGGCAAAGGGATTCCAACCCATGATCCTTCTTTTACTGAGGATATTTTACCTCAACACTGTGGTTGGTGCGAGCCGGGAGCAGAATTCGTATCTACCAACCACCTCTGGGATTCGAATTCTTGTCCAATTTATTGAGGCCGCGCTAAGAGCATTTGTCCAAAGAACAAGATGCAACAAAAAAAATTGAAAATCATAGTCTCACTTCTAGTTCTGGATTCCCAGTACATTTCCACCAGAGCAGATTTTGAAATGTGCGATGCTACCAAACGATACTTAATCTTCATGCCTGCCAACTTGTACGATCTTTGAAGAAGATTTTGTGAAGTGGTAGTGAAACAACAATTAAGTTTAGAAGAATTATCAAAAAATGAAACTAATAAGACATTTATAAGCGTAATTAGCAAACAAAAGGATCTACATATGGTAGTTTAAAAAAAAATTTTTTGGAACTTTGAATTTCAATATGGTATGCGCCAAGCCGTTAATGTTACTATCATAAGAAAAATATTTCTCAACTGCCATACAAGTTGGTAGGTATGTTTCTCCAGGATCGTCGAAACCCTCTGAAAGGTGGTGTTAGTAAAAATTGTTCCACTTCGATCAGGCTGGAATGATGCTGACTGGGGACGTATAGTCTTTAGAGACGAATCCCGCTTCCAACTGTGTCCTGACGATCATCGAAGACGTGTCTGGAGACGAACAGGGCAGAGGGGGGATCCTGCCTTCACTATTGCACGCCGCACCGGCCCTCAACAAGGCATTATGGTCTGGGGTGCCATTTCCTTTGACAGCCGGACTCCTTTGGTCGTCATTAGAGGTACACTTACTGCACAGCGGTACGTCGACGACATCCTAAGACCTGTTTTGCTGCCGTTCCTTTTGCAGCGCAATGGGCTGGTTTTTTAGCAGGACAATGCCAGACCTTATACTGCACGTGTTGCCTTGAACTGTCTGCAAACTTTTCAAACTCTTCCTTGGCCTGCCAGATCACCAAATCTCTCTCCCATTGAGCATGTCTGGGATATAATGGAAAGGCGATTGCATCTGGCACGGAATGTTGATGACCTCGTTCGACAATTGGATCGAATTTGGCAGGAAATACCGCAAGAGACCATCCAGGAGCTTTATCGGTCTGTGCCACGCCGTGTGGCAGCTTGTATCCAGGCTAGAGGCGGGTCAACACCTTATTGAACTTGTTACTGTAACTCTGCAATAAATTATTCAATTGTTCTGAAATTTTAATCATTTACTATTCTGTACATTGTCTTCCTATCCACCAATTTTCGTTTCAATCGGACAACTCCTTCTTGGTTTGTCGATTTTTTGTTATAGAGTGTAGTATTATTATACAATTTTAAAATTCCTAATGTGAGTACTAATTAATAAGTAACAAAATTTTTTAATTTTAAAGTGGTGACTGTTGATGATGCCTCCGTGGGGACAATCCAGTGCAAAGGGTAAAATTTTTTTAATTTTGAAAAATAGGAAAATTTTGGAATGTGATTTTCGGCGACCACATTTCTTATGACTCTTCTTGGCTAAATTTTTTTTTTAATTTTTCTTCCCCTTTCAAGCGTTCAGAGCAGAATTATGAACTAAACGAGAGCCAAAAATTTTACAGAATATCTAAGATCGTGCAGAAAGAGATATTTTATTAAAATAAGCCATAAACATGTTTGCTAATTCTATAAGATCACAAACAGGAATTTATTTAAGATTATTTATAACCCTGTATAGTGTACCAAAAAAAAACGAACCACTCTGAATAACTTTTTTTCTAATGATCGGATCTTAACGTTTTAGGACTCGATCTTAATGGCTCGAAAGGGTGACCAAATATGCTAATTAATAAGAGCAGACAATACTTTAAATTACGATATCAGGCACAAAAACAGATTCGGATTTCTGACTTCCAAAATATAGGGGGTAGTCGCAATCTAGGATATATGGTCCAAAGTTTTGACCCTTTAATGTTTATTTTACTTTTTGCGCATTTGGCTATATCTCGAGAAATTTTTAAGCGAATTAAAACATTTTTGCTCATTATTATGAAATTCGTTTATCGAGAAATAATTCAAAACAAAAAATTTACTTTTTGTAAATGGTTATTAGATTTTATTATTTATTCAATAATTGTCAAAAAAATTTTGAACTGTAAGGTAAACAATTTTAAAAATTTGCAAAATTTTTAAGGAATATAATTTTACAGGGCAAATACAAAATTTGAGCAAAATCGGTTGAATAGTTCCTGAGAAATAGAATTTCAAAAAAGTCAGACATTTAAAGTTCGATTTCGCAGGACCGATTCTGCTCAACCGATTTTCTTTTTTTATTCAACCGATTTTGATCAAATTTTGTATTCTTCCTGGTAAAATCAAATTCTTTGAAATGGTACGAAAATTTATATATCTTACAATTAAATTTTTTTATACCTTTATTAAATAAAATAATAATTTTTAGTAAATATTTATAATTTTTTGGCATCAAATTATCTTTGGATAATTGTGTGGAAAAATTTTTAAAATCGCTTAAGAATTTCTCAAGATATAGCCAAATACACAAAAAGTAAAATAAACATTAAGAGGTCTAATCTTCGAGGCGATCTCTCGATCCAACCGTTAGGAACATATTTCTCAGATTGCAGCCCCTATAATTTTAGGGTCAGAAATCCAAATCCGAAAAAGAAAATATATGTTTATTGAGAGAAAGCACGTTTTTATGCCTCATTTCGTAATTTAAAATATCGTTAATTTGAGGTCACCCCTCGAGCCATTAAAATTGAATCCTAGAACGTGAAGATCCCATCATTAGATCAAAAATTTGTAAGGGTGGTATTTTTTTTAGCACACTGTGCTACAATTGTGCCTAACTAATTTCTATTTGTCTTATTTTAGCAAAGTCTACGCCAGTGGCACACAGCATTTGGCATAACTATCATCATCCTTATCATATCTAATTTAGTATTCGTTTTCTTCTCGTCTGCACAAAAACAAGACTGGCTTTCTACAGACCCGAAGAACAACGCAGAGGACATGACATATTCTTCACTCAAACAAGACAACTTTTTAAACGATTTCAACTCGAAAGATCTTCAAGTGCTATGAAGCGTGACATAAGGTGTTCATCAATTCATTTCAAGATTAGAAAATGGTGCTATTTAGTATATCGATGTTTCTCTATTTTGATTTTTAGATGATGTGTAAATTATTCATCCGTGTAATTTGGTGTGCATGGAGCTGCATTTAGTAACTTTTTTTTAATAGCACAGTTTTATTATTTTGTGTCTTGGAACCAGGGCTTGAAAAATATAAGACCCAACATGTCATGGGTATGTTTTATTTCACGCATGTAAATATTTAATCACATACCTAAAATACAGATTAAACACCCTTTCAAATTTTGAATGGATATTCAAATATTGACCAAGATATGGATCAACGTTCTACCGAGAACGTTAATCGAAATGTCGACTCCCAAGAAGTTGACATCACTGAAGGTTGCGTCATTTTTTTAAAATTGTAATAGCTGCAAGTTCTTCCGGATTTTATATTCAAAGTTATAGTAAAAACTTTGCCCTTCTATTTTGTTCATTTGTTTATAAGTTTAAATAGGAATGATAATATCTACAGCTACTGATGTATTAATGAAACATACAAAAACACGCTAATCTAATCACATGCTGGTGGGATAACGCTCCTGCAATGTATAAAAATATGATTGTGTATAGTTGTATTTTTAATTTCATTCTATTCCCATTTCGTACAATCATTTTCCTAAGAGCATAAGTTGGCAGTACAAGGCTCAAACTATTCTTATAAAATTTAAGAGTGGCATCGTTATATTATTAACCCTTTGCACTCGAAGTACTTTCAGCTGTTAAAAAAATGGACGCAACCACTAACATTTTGAAAGATTTTTTTACAAACTTACCTTATAAAACCCGTAGATCACTGAATGAAGTGGTAACTAAACATTAAGGTGAAAAAAAATTTCACATTTAGAGTGGTAACTGACATGTCACCTTTCGAGTGCAAAGGATTAAAAAAGTTCCAAATTTTTTTTTATAAGCTTAAAATTTAGTATTAAAAAAGCAAAAACTGTGATTTTATTACTAGATATGTTTATCTGAAAAAATTAAGAGTTGTGGTGGGCGCGAATTAATAAGAATAAATTTTATTTTCTAACTTGCTACCACTTTTGATATTTTTTAAGGTCACAACGAGCCCTACAGGTGTACTACTAACACGTAGTTTAAATGAAGATTCAACTCTAATCTGATATAACAGAATAATATTGATAAATTCATAATATAACTTTGCAATCTTAGTAAACATTTCGAAAGAAGAGTTGAGTGGATGAACCAGGTAAGTGACTTCTTCCGAGTGGCTAAAATCACGGTAAGAAGAAAACAAGTAGTGCCCGAACTATTTTGTTAAAGATTTTGTGTGCTTATAATTCGTTGCTTTATTTTATTTACCACTACTTAATTTAAAATAAAAATTATAAAACAATAAGCGAAACTTACGGAGTTTAGTTATATCAAATTTTCAATGAAATAAAATTCAACTATGTTACCCTATAAGCACACTTTACGAAAATTCCAACTTGCTCAGAGTGGTAGTCTCTTACACGATATTTCTTGAATTAGTAAATTCGTTTTTTAGGTTTTTCATTCTTATAATAATTCAAAGGTTTAAGTGATACACCACTCAAAAAATTAATAAAATTAAATGAAAATATCCAAATTTTCGATGGTAGTTTTCTACCGTTTTTTTTATAAATATTTTGTTGAAAACTGAGAGCAGATTTTATATATTATCTTCCCTGATTAATAAATACCTTTAAAAATGCTACTTACCTTTTTACATAACCGCTATGCACTTTCAATTTCATTCAATAGAAGATGACATCAAGAAGTATGACGAACATATTAAAAATGCCAACAAATATTTGGACTGAATATATTGTAAAGAAGTCAGTAATATACTTGAAGTGGATATTACTGAATATTACATAGTATTAGTAAATGGTTAGAAAGAAATACAATTTTTTATGTGTGTGATTGATGTATGCAGCTTTCCAATGACTTATTGTAAAATTCTGGCGTACTTTTATTGTAGTAGTATATGATTGGATTGATTTTGGTTCGGATAATCAGTGCTCTACTGTATTAGAGAATATATTTTATGTCTTTAGCCATTTGCCGACGTAGTTCTGGCTACATTAAGTCACCAAATGCAGGCGTACCCACGACTACTTTTTTTGCAAAATATTTTATAGATTGGAAGACATTTAAAAATCAAAGTTTTCAGAATTTTTGGTTATTTTGCCAGCATTTTAAAAAAACTCACCACAAAAGAGCCAGACTTGACTTGATATGGTTATTGGTGATGTATCTGCCAGCTTCAGCTGGCACTACATTTTTAAATCTGCAATTTGCCCTAGGGCAACTGGGACTAAATAGCAAAGATATTTGGAAGTAAAAGATATAAAATAGGATAAAATGTATAGAAAACTTAAGTATCAAAGAATGAATATTGAATTAAATTGATTAAATTCAATATTATATATAATTGTTAATTAAAATTAGCTGTTCCTGTAATGGTTAAGAATTGGAAACCAGATATTAAGGTAAATCTGATAGAGTGTAATATCTATTTCTTTCTTTATCTAATTTTTTTTTAAAGTGTCACAATAATATTCTTTTTAACTAGCTATGTTAAGAAGAAAGGAAAAGAATCAATGGTTTATCTTTAAAATCAACATGTTACAAATTTGATCGTTATGTTCGATAATTAAAAGCATTATTTTAGTTTAGCAATAAATGATTACCCACTACACTTTAAAAGCTTTAGGAATTAAAGTGAAGATATTTTAACCAACAATATTGTGAAAATCTTATGTCAAAGACTTAGTCTCATGTAATCTTATAACTTATGATTTAGTTTAATACTTAACTCTTATGCTAAACAGTTATGTCAAGAAAGTTATGACAAAGCTTTTTCTTCGTGATGAAACTGTTTTGTAGTTATTAAATATTTTCTAGAATGGTGTTATCATTTACCTAGAAGAAAATAATGCCCGGAATTATAATTATGATTTTTTAGACAAAATTTTATATTAAAATATCAGGTGGTTAGGAATATGCTCTATTCCTTATAACAAGTTAAGATATTGCTTAACCTCTGTTTGTTTTACTTCCTGTTACTGCACCGTGATCTCTGTATAAATAGGAAACCAGAAATAAAATATTTCAAAACATTATTTTTAATAACAGCGTTGTTTGCACCCTGTAAAAAAAAAGAAAACTGGGATCAAAACCATTTCATTTCTAGATAACTTAAACTTAAGGCTTTATTGCTACAATAATTACCTTTCTCCAGATAATTCTTTTGTGTTTGTTGAAACAAGTATTGGTAGTAAAGGGCATTTAATTCCCTCCGAAAAAAAGGTAGATATGAACTGGATTTACAACCAATTTTTACTATTTTTTCCAGGTTACCAACAACCTTTCAATAAGTTTCTAGTAGCAAATTTATCTAATTTTTGTGTACAATTAATATATGTGCAAGAATACAAAATTTGTAGGCTATTTGTGAAAAATTATTCTAGTGGTAGCTAAGTTTATGGGGTTCATTTTATGATTCTTTGTTTTTTAAATTTAATTAAAAATAATTTCCGAGTCACTACGTTTTTTTATTTTTAGCAAAGAAAAGTACTGATAGATTTTCAATGACCATAAGGGAGTAATTGCCACCACAAGCTACTACTTTGGTTTACAAATGTAACTAAATTATAATTACTATTCATTTTTAATTGATCGGGGGGAAAATTATGCTACTAAATTCTATGTAAACTTGTTGAAACGATTGCATAATTGCCAACAGCTTGGTGAGAGATTTATCTAGAATATTATTTTGATTTCTTGACCTTGTGCACATGAGTGTCAGAGCAGATTATCCGATTAGGTGGTCAAACAAACACGGAACCCCCTAGTGTATTCACTCATTTTTTCGACTTACTAAAGGGATGAAAGACACTCAAGATTGCCGCAGCTGTGGCTCAGCCACTAGGCCTCTAATTGCTACTTCTCTGCCACTTTATTCATTGAGGACTTCTGAGTTTAAAAAAAAATCGTAGTTATAGTAATATTTATAGTTTATGCTAAAATCTTAATTTTAAATCTTAAATTGTTTTACTACCTCGACAAATAATTCAAACCTATGTATATAAGATATATTAATCTGGCTATTGTTCTTATGCATGTTAGTGTAATAGCTTAATTTAGAAAAAAAAATTAATACCATAAATATTAAACTACCACTCTCTAAATCTTTCTTAACAACCGTACGAGTTTGCAGCTGTGCATGAGCTCACAGTGATATCAAATCGCCCAGGACAGCAGATAAGTATTCTCGAGTAGTAGTCTTTTTAATGTATGATGTACGATGTATGATGTAATGTATGATGTATGATGTTTTAATGTATGATGAGCCCTTAAATAATTTTATTTTATAATTCTCTACCTTTTTTTTTAATATTTTGCCGAATCCCAGAGATGCCAACTGCTCCGGACACACCAAAATAATTTAAAAAACGGTAAATAACTATAAAGTAAATTTTGCAAATATTTTGAATAATTTTGCTTGCTTTTTTAAAGGTATAGCATGACTTGAGTGCTGTAAAGTAGTGAATTATATAAACCTGCGAATTATTTAGATATAGTTATGGATAAAAATCTACTAAATTGAATTTATTAAACCAAGAATCACAATTGATGAACTACCACTTTAAAATATATATTTGCTGTCCGGAGCAAGTTGGCATCTCTTCCTGAGCAGTTAGCTCCACTGAATAAGCTTTCCACTGCCTTCTAACCACAGACTCAATGCAAACAGAACTCAAGTTCATGATGAGTGGGATAGGGGCCACTTTGCTGCCTAGATGCCCAGCTAAATAGCACTGCGCGAGCATTTAAGCACTTTGTTAAACGTGGAGGTGGAAGTTTCGAATCCCGTCATAACCCTGGGTGTATTCTTAGTGATGTCCTCTGTATTGTGGTATCTGTCCTTCTATTTGACTTGTGCAGCTCTAGTGCGACGTAAATGAAGTACAACAACAACCTTCTATTTGACAAAGGTTTATAAGCCTTAATTAAGCATACAAGACTGCAAATGTGTGTTGAGCCTTTCAAAATGTTAACAAAATTTACGGTAGATCTACAAATTTTACTTTGAGGTTCTCCACCGTTTTTCAAAATATTTTTTCAAATCCGAAGCAGTTGGCATCTCTGTGCTTATGTATGTTTCTAAATGTATATTTTATTATAATTGTTGTGAACTAAATAGATGTATTAGTAATATAATACCATACATTTAAATAGATGTATTAGTAATGTAATACCTTTAAATTTATTTACTTTAGTATGTCATTCATTTATTCTTAATATTTAAATTGTAAAGAGCAAATAACTATTTATGTTAAAATGCATATAAAATATGCAACGTTGATGCAACGTTAAAAAATTCATTTCGTGTTTTGTATTTATAATTTTTACTCAGAATCTCTTTTTATTTTATTTTTATTTGTTGTTATTTTACATTCTGTTGATGAATATATTGTTGTTTTATCTCTCTTGTTAATTTCTCATCATTTTAAAAAACGAGGCAAAAAAATTGTAGGAAATTAAATTATATTATTATTTCAGTTTTTTGTTCATATTTTTACTTTTGGTGATTCTACATTATGATTCCAGTTTTATTAAGTTGATTATTTTTGCTGCTTTTACAGAAAATAAAATGAAATATTATATTTTATCTTTTGTTCTTATTTGATTTCATTGTTATTGTTGTTTTTTAAATTATTTGTTTGAGCGTAATTTAATTTTATAAATATTGCTTTATTATCCACTTGTATATATTGGAAATAAAATAATTAGATGAAGAATCAAAATCCATTGTTTTGTGACTCACTCTTATTGTTTCATCAATATTATTTGGAAATTATTTCGAAGGAAAGAATGCATCGCAATCAATTGTGCTCAGGTAAAATTTGCTAGTTTTAATTTTGTATCTTTAATGTTTTTGTTATGATTTGAAAGGTTTTAATTGTTTTACAATACATTTTTGTTCGAATTAAAAAGAATTATTTTTGATATATTTTCCGTTACGCTTACTGAAATGAAACATGTACATACTTTAGCTTTAAAAAATTATTTTTTTCCCTTTATTCAGAACCAAGAATGAAAAATCATATTAATTTTGAAGAACGATTTAGTTTCTTCATATTAAACCCGATGAATTAAATATTTAGGCGAAAAAATTTTATTTGTTTATAATTTTACAGAAACACGCCGTTTCTCAAAGGTTTGATTTTCTCCAATTCAAACAAAAAAAATTATATATTTATAATTTTATATCTATTTTTTTACTTTTTATTTTTGATTTTATAAACTTCATTTACAGCATTTTAAATCGTAACTATGTATGCATAATTTAATCTAATATATCAAAACTGATTATCATGTTTTGAAATTAAATATTCGCAAAATTTAATACATTACGCTTACCTAATAACTTATTTCGCTATCACTTTTAATATTATTGGAGTTTGGACTCCTGGATAGGCATGTATGTAGGTTACTGATCTTAAAGCAACCACAACAACTGCTAACCATAATGAATGCTTACAAACAGTAAAAATATCATGATGCAGGCGATAGGGGGTGTTTCGTGGCGAATTCCGCATCCGGCTTGCACCGACAACAGAGATGACGTGAAGAATCCTCAGAGGTATACGGATCACGGGTTAGAGTCCCCTTGCCGTCAGGCTAACCGTGGGAGGTTCTCGTGGTCTTCCTCTCCATGTAACACAAATGCGGGTTAGTTCCCACAAAAAATCATCCACGAAGGCAAATTTATCCCAATACGTTATCCGGGAGTTCCCTTGTCTTCTAGATTGGGTTCAAAATTACAAGGCTACAGAGTTGAACATTAGTAGTCGTTCAAACTTTCGGAGTGCCCCCGGATGCCCCCTTACGGGGGCGGGACGGGCTTAAGCTTGTTATTAGTAGTCGTTCAACGACGGTTATAAAATAAAATATAATCCTCCCAAAAAACCAGCTATAAAGAATTGCGTTTAGTACCTGTTTCTTTCTCTTTTCTGTCTCGCTTACAAGCCTGGTTAGGATAAACTTAAATGAAAAATAATCTGAAGTATTAGTAAGGGTTCTCATCAAATTGGGTCTCATCAAAGGGTTCTCAATCATTAAAATTGCCAAATTCGTAAAAAAATGATATAAATTATATATTTTCGATATATTTATTATTTTTAAACAGCTCTTTCAGTCGTATTATTATTTTTTTTATAATATGTGTATTACACAACCACGTTTAAAATTCTTATTTTAAAAATTATTTATAAACATTTGGCAACTTTTTGTGAAGTATTTTGTCAGAAAATATAAACAAGGTTGACACATTTACAAGGATGACTGAAATAATAAAAAATGGTATAACTCAATTCATCTTTATTTGTTTAACTATTCACTCATAGCTACCACCATAACTTACTTAATAAATTATTTATATTTGAAATATTAACAATTTTTTTTTCATATCATTATTAAAAAACTAAAAATGCAACTCAACAATGAAAGNGATAGAACAATTCAGAGAAAGACATCACAAAGAATACATCCAGGGTTACGGCGGGATTCGAACCCGCTACCTCCACACTTAACAGAGCGTTTGAACCGGCGATACCGCTCGGCCAGGGAGGCCCCAACTTACTTAATAAATTATTTATATTTAAAACAATAACAATATTTTTAATATAATTTGTGACTTCCGTTTCTGCACTTTCGCTCGCCTCTCTACCCTTCTCTCCATCGACATCATTACAGGCGCCCACGGGCATCACCTCAGATGAAGGAGTCAATTGTCCGCTTCGCGGACAGGCACTTTGTTCTCTACTCCAGTTCAAGTTTTTATTTTTAATGTCTTTATTAAAAAACTAAAAATGCAATGCAACAATAAAAGTTGTCAATTGTACTTTTGATAAAATTTTGATATTTATTTAAAGCGACTGTTTATATTTTCAGTCGCTCAACCTACATTTGTATTCCAAACACGTAGATAAACAAACTATAATGTTTTTTTCTGAAATTCGCTATGTTAAATATTTACTTCCTAGTTCTAAAATTATATTACAGAAGATATAAAGTATTTTAAAAGTTTTTAACTCATTCTGTATAATAAATAGTAAACTATCTCTCTCGAGGAAAAAAATATTGAAAAAACTTATCGTAGGCGAAAATACTATTAATCAAAGGATGAACCTTTCGATTAATTGCAACTATCAAGAGAACAGTCTAAACCTTTAGATTCCATCATCAATGAAATTATAAGCGTCAACTGTTCCTGTAATACTAATTATATCCAATGCATGAGACAATCTTTCTACATTTTTTTTTACAAACCGACTCACTTTTTTACAAACCGACTTAAGCAAAATGTCTCTAAACTTAATTTAATTAATGCCCTTGGTACCAAATATTTCGTGTCAAACAATGATTATTTGTATTTTTTATGTGTATTAGCTGTTAAAAGAGTTCTTGTAAACAGACGTAGTTTGCATAAAAATTTATTAATCATTACAATATATTTGTTAATGACACTAGGGAATCATTTTTTCCGGTTATCTGTTTCATGCGATTTTTTTAACTGATCTTTGATATTTTCACATTGCTGATTTCAAATCTGCAACTGGTTTCTCTCACCTAGTTACAGTTTTTATTTAAAATTAAATTTTTAGTTTATTTTTGTTAATCTGTACAAGTTTTAAAATATTACAAATAATAGGGGATCGCATAAATGTTGCTTGCCCGACTCATGCCCAAAAATTTTGTCATACGCCACTAAGGGCGCTTTCCCTATTATGACTATATTCCCCTGCTTCTTCGTGCGCTTCTGAATAGGCCATAATAGGGGAAGCGCCTCTAGCCGCATATGACGACGTTTTCAGGCATGTTTTTTTGGGGGGGGGGATAACTTTAATGCCCTAAATCCCCTAAAAGTTTGTCGCAACATCTATTCAACCCTATGTTACATATAACACTTTTAAACTTGTTCATTTCGACAAAAAATTGACTAAAATATCATTTTAAGGAAACTGTAGCTTGGACAGAGACACCAATTGCAGGTTTAATATCAGTGCTACAAAGTATCTAACACATGTTTAAAAAAATTTCATGTAACAAAATTTTTTTTCTCAGAGTTATTCATTGAATGCTACATTCAGCCAATTCGAATATTTAAATTTGTTTAAAATGATAGAATATGCTGCACTGGATATTTTAATTACTAATTCACCATGATACTCTGTTTTGATCAAATCTGAAAAATACTTCAAAATGCCCCCAAGATATGGAAGTATTAACAAGTTAAATACACAATTTAAATCCACTCTCACTTGTAGGATATCTTTATGCTTACAAATTGCCTTAGTTTTTGAATTTACGATTTTTTAATTTCGAAATACTTGACATTCTTCATATTTAAAAAAAAAAAAAGAATGAGCTAGTCGCCACAGGCGGCATGTTTTTAATAAATTTAACTAAAAATTTAAGTTTGATAAGCAATTTCGGCCATCATATTTAGCTTTAATCAGGACTGTTTCCACCTCGGAAAAAAAACTGGTGGTAAAATCAGTTCCCTTTTAAGTTTGTTTCCGCAGGGCGTCCAGTAGTCTCCGAAAATTATTATAGTGGTATATAAGTTTTTGTCATAAAATGTGTCTCATGTTTTTAAAAAGTTAATATGAAACATTCCTGTTCACCACAATAATTAAATAACTCAAATACAGATAAAGAGTCATGCTATGAAAGGTGTGAAAACCTTGTTTCCAGGATAAATAAATGTCTATTATAAAGCAAGACTAAGCTAGGGAACAGTCTTGCATACACAGGTGGGTGACAAAATAATGCGAACGTTTCTGTACTAACTCCATGTAAATAATCGGCCGCAAATGTTTACATGGAAATCTGTTGACACAATTTAACGCTTTCTAAAGTCGTGGTAAGTATACTTACCACCAATTTTTAAATTCCATGTCAGCTTTTCTACCACTTTTAATTTAGGTTTCCATTTTTTAATAACTTCAGCTTTCTTTTTATAAACTAAATGAGTTTTTCTTTTCTGATATCAATTACTATTCTTAGATGAATTTCAATTCCAAAAATTCTTAAATTTACCTTTAGTAGAAATGAATGGCCCACTAAAGGGTTAAAAGAGCATACGACTTGACGTTTTTTAGAAATGGTACATTTTTACCCAATCAGAATTCAAATCGACTACAATAAGTAGAGGAAAGTTGTACCTTCTTTTTAGCTTTAATAACAGCAATTTAAAAATCATTCTTCAGGATTGGTAAATTTATATGGAAATGTGTTTTGAATTATAGTGGCTTTTTAAAATGAGAAAGACTTCCTACACTCATTTTTGGTGAGTCCGAATTTCTTATGAGTAAAAATGACATCATTTCAAACAAAGCTTGGAGCATTATCTTTCAAATTGCGCTGACAGTTTTGCAATGCAAAATTTTCCAAACATTTGCTGCTGAAAGAAATAGTGTTTACAGATAGAGTTAGTGTAAAAGTGTTCGCATTTTTGTTGCCTATCTGTATAGTAACTATTAAAATATCTTGGCAAAAAAAACTTAAACATGAAATAGCTTTACTTCCAGCTTTTTTTTCATCTTTTCCGGTTTACAAACAACTTTCTTTTGCGTAATTTTGTACATCTGAAAAAACAGTGCAAGTGCTTCATGAAAGAATTCGAGCAAAACAGCTTGGCAACTATTTTCCCCCTTCTGTTTATACTATTAATGTTAAGCTAGAATTTCAGAAAACTGATTAAAACTGTTGATTTCTGAAGAAAAAAAATTTGCAAAATTTAACTAATCATTCAAAAATGACAAAATGTCTTATAAGAAATTACAAAAATGGAAGTCAGTTTACTTTAGATAATAAAATATTCAACTTTATACCTTTACTTATTTTTAAAATTTACACTACTTAGAACTAAATATTATCACTTACTAGGTATTGAGAATGCTGTTCGCTTCCGCTGATCAACCCCGATGACTGCATCTCAATAATTATTGTTTCTTGACATAAAACAGTTTTTTTCTGCAAAAATTTAAATTATTCACTTAAAATATGTGTGCAAGAAAGAATTCTATTTTTTTACTCTTGCTTACCAGACCCAAATATTTTTCTTATGATTCTAGTAAGATCTATTAGTGAACGTAAGCAATTTTTAAAGTAAACATTTTTTAAGAATAAAATTTAAAATATATTGTTATAACAAATTTGGTGAACCGTAACTGTTACGTATTTTTATAATAATCTTTAGTCATGTTGTGTGCTCTCAACTTTTCTTTTTTTCTTATTAAATTTTAATGTTGTGTTTTCCAAATCTCAGATTATTTTTTATTATATTATATCACATTATTCCATTCCCATATTCACCAATTCTCAAAGATACAACACGGACGATATATTAAATACAATTTTTCATAATGTTCATAAAATGATTGTTAAGTTCTTAATCATTTAACGAATCTTATAAACTGTAATTTATAATAGTACAAATGTAATTTTCCCTGAGAATGATAATTGTAAAATGGTTAATAAGATCAAACAACGATTTTAATATCGATATCTTTAAATGTAACGTAAAATTATGTTACAGTTATGAAAAAAATTCCCTTAATATTAAACTCTTAAGTTAGAAAGCAATCAAAATCAAAAACATATTAATAGCAGTTCATGTAAATAAATACCTTTAAATTAGGCATATAAAACTATTTATAAGAAAACAATACCTTTATGACTTTTATTAATTTTATGCCGATGACAACCAAAGCAATATGGAAATGAATGTGGGAAAACTAGATCCTACCATGTGATTTCCTGGCCACTAAAAATATACCAACAACAATAAGAAACTGTTTTTGACAATTATGTTTATACTAGTGGGCTGCGCCCCCTGCTCGCTGACGCTCGCCAACCGCCCGTTATTAGTTATTCATTTTTCAATGAATAACTAATAACAATAATCAAACAAATAAATTCGTGATATAAATCAAAAATCGTCAAATAAATTCGTAATATATAAATTCGTGAAAAAAAAGCACTTTCGACAAAATACTAAAATAGACAAAGACTACTCACTTTTGCCTAGCTTAATAGTATGAGATTGCCGCAGATGATAGGGTGAATTTCGGAAGAGATTACATTTGATAAGAATGCTCTCTCTTATTTCTGTTTCCGTTTTTAAAAGTGCTATATGTTGAGCCACCTCAGCTAGATTTGGCATGTGACATTTTTAGCGGCAGTCATTGGTCGATTTTCTAGCGTTGCCATTCGGGGAGTTATAATGAGGCTTTTTTTTGTCGCCGTGTAAGAGAAATATATATATANTTTTTTTCCTTTTTCTCAATATTTCTTAGTTTATTTAAAATATAATTAAAATTTTACACATACCTATACCATTTACACATACCTATGATGACCCGGAGAAGTAATTAAAATGTACAAATATGTCTTTCTTTCTTGAGTTTATGATTATAACAACTATTTAGTGATAAAAAATGAATATTAATCATGAATATAAGCTTATATCTCTGACTCTCCCTTACGAACAGATAAAATAAACTGTGTAAAAGTTCCACCTTTGAAAATTTGATTCTGTGATCAATAATTTTTTGAAACGTCTGGACCTTCGATCTCCGGAAACTTCCGGATCACTGTTAGCGAAAAATCCGGAAATCCGGATTTTTTCCGGAGCACAATCAGCCTTGCAATGATTATTGTTTCTTGATATAAAACAGTTTTTTTTCTGCAAAAACTGAAATTATTCACTTAAAATATATGTGCTAGAAAGAATTCTATTTTTTTTCGCTTGCTTACCAGATCCAAATATTTTCTTATGATTCAAGTAAGATCCATTAGTGAAAATAAACAATTTTTTAAGTAAACATATTTTTTAAAAATAAAATTAAAAGTATATTGTTATAATGAATGGCAACTTCCTTTTGGAAAAACAAACTGTTCCTTAAAAATTTATGTCAACTCATTGCAAGACCTTCAGACTCGCACAGCTTTGAAAAGTTGGAGAAATGTAAGCTCTTCTTTAATTTCCGACAAACCAAGACGTGATGCAGTTGCGGCCTTCCCCTTATATACAGGCCACGATTGTCTTTCTACTCACTTATACCGCATAGACCTTTCCACCACGCCTTTTTGCCCACTTTGTAAATCTGGAGAGAAATTGGGCAGGGACCACCTGCTTCTATGAGGGGCCCTTCATGGACACACTGAGTCCTCAAAAAATTGGGAAGCAAGAGAACTTTTAAGGCAATGACTTCGGTCTTCTTTCTTTGTTATCCTACGTACATTTGTATTCGTTATTTATTTCATCTTTCTATTTGTACCTTTTGCCTTGCCATTAGAAATAAAATAAAAAATTAAAAAATAATGAATTTGGTGAACCGTAACTGTTATGTGTTCTTATAATAATCTTTAATCATGTTGTGCGCTCTCAGCTTTTCCTTTTTTCTTATTAAAGTTTAATATTATGTTTTCCAATTCTTAGATTATTTTTTTTAATATTATATCACATTATTCCATTCCCATATTCAAGAGAATTCTCTAAAATACAGCACCGACGATATACTAAATTCAATTTTTCATAATGTTTATAAGATGATGGTTAAGTTCTTAATCATTGAACGAATCTCATTAACTGTAATTTATAATAGTATAAAAATTTGCCCAAACAATAATAATTGTAAAAAGGGTTAATAAGATCAGACAACGATTTTAATATCTATATCTTAAAATGTAGCGTAGAATTACGTTACAATATATAAGAAAAATTCCCTTAGTATTAAACTCTTAAGTTAGAAAGCAATCGAAATCAAAAACATATTAATAGCAGCAAATGTAAATAAATTCCATTAAATTAGGGACACAGAACTACTTATAAGAAAACAATACCTTTATGACTTTTATTAATTTTAAGACGGTGACAACTAAAACGATATGGAAATCAATGAGGGAAAACTAGATCTTACCATGTGATTTCCTGGCCAATAAATATACACCGGCAACAATAAAAAACTGTTTCAGACAATTATGTTTATATTGTATATATGTTACATATTGATTATAATGTTAACATTCCGCGGTATTTAAAATATCTTGTTTCTTCCAAAAATAAATAAAAAACTGTCATTTCTCTTTTACTACTAATTTTATTTTTGTACTTTTTTTTATTTACTTCGCACAAAAGCTGCAAAATGGGCTAATATCGACGGTCTGGGGTCCGTTTTACTGGGAAGACACATTCACACGTCATCCATCTGCTAACCAAAATTTTGACCAGAACACGATCCATCTCCGATCCAGTACCCCCAGAGGTTTTGTTTTGTTATAGGAACTTGAAGAACTTTGCGGCCCCTACGGATTTAGCCAGCACCAGTCACCATTTTGTACACGGGAGTATCGATCCCTGCTGACCGAACTCATGACCTCTCGGACATCCATCGACCCAACACCCTACCAGTCAGGATATCCCAATCCTCTTATTGCATGCAATATCCAACCATTGCAAATTTATAAAAACTCAATTTTGAACTTTTTGAAGATTTGTTTTTATTGATTTCGCTTATTGCTTAAGTATATTGCAAACAATATAGGAAAGATGAGAAACTATTGCATTTTTTGCTTTAATAATATCGCTCTCGACTTGAATAATTAAAGCTAGTGTGCGGGAAAACTTTCTTCAAAATGCGTTTAAAGTTAGCTATCCTGACGTAATTGATTTTCTTAGAAATGTGATACACATCCCAACCGAAGAACACTACTCCCTTTGGATATCTTTCCTCAAACAAAATCTAAACCGCATTTTCGAAGATTTCTCGAAGAATAGCGCTTACAACATTTACTCCCAAGAGATAAAGTCTGACATCTTTATTTCTTCAGGTAAATGACAAAAAAATCTGTCTTAGAATGTTCATATATTCCCTAAAAGCTCTTTTTCTTTTTATTTATTTATTTTCTCATCTCTCTGCCTTGCATTCGAGTACAAAAAGAAATTGAAATGTTCCCAATTTTGCATAAATGTTTTGCCATTTGCTAAGGAAAGTAAATGTTTTTCTTTTTTCTCTTGAAAATCGAAAAGCATAAAGATTTGTTTTTGAATATGGAAAATGATGTTTTTCATTGAGCATGTAATAAACTTTCGCGTCATTTTTTTTAAAAAATAAATATTTGACTTCATTTCTCATAAATAATACATCAACTACAGCTACAATTTAGTTCTGGAAAATAAAGTATTCAGACAAGCGTTTTTCAATATTCTTGGCAGGAAATTAATATGAATGTTTTTTCTCCCTTTCGTACTTTATTCCCATCGGCAATATTGCAGATAGGTCTCATAAAAAACAGAATACATTATTTTTTTACCTTATCTTTAAAACTTTTCAAAGCGAAAGGCTCTATCTGAAGAACATTTTATGTCAACTAAAGATTCTTAAGAAAATAGTTGGCGGGCCAACCAACTACTGCGCCTTTTTGGAAAATATTTTATAGAGTGGTAGACATTTAAAAATCAAAGGTTTCAGAATTTTTGGTAATTTTGCCAACATTTTAAAATCTGGAGGTATTTATCTGGAGGTTACTCTTTTTAAAAATTAGACGTATTTATTATTGATTTACAAATATTACTATTTAATTTGCTACCAGTTTATAACTGTGGTTATACTGTACCGTTACCCATCAAACTTTGGCAAGGCTGTGATCTTTTAATTGAATTTTGGTAACAGTTACCCAGGTTCAAAAATAGACAAATAACTAATGAATTACATGAAACATTTAACAATTAAAATTAAATTTTATTATAACTATAAATTTTCAACAAACACAACCTCAATCATCTCCAGATGCCTTCATGTGCACTAAAATTTCCAATTTATACACTTTTAAATTTCCAAATGGTTAAACTCAAGATAAAACTTTTTGCTAAAAATCACTTTTAAATTTCATATGCATACATTTACAAAATAAAAATACTAGCTCATTCTAAATTTACAAAAACATTTAAACTTTAGGTCATTATATTCCTACAGCAGATAATTAAAATTAAATATCCAAGGTTCATCTCAAAATAGGTATCTTAGCACCTGATAGAAATAATTTGAAATACGGAATAAAATGTTCTTCTAAAAAGTTACTTAAAAGGTAAGAAATTAGAGTTTATAAATACACAAGGAACTTGCAGATCACCTTCTGGAGCGCCCACCGGGTTTGCAGCTGGACTTGTGGACTAGGAGAACTTCGACTTTCCAACCGCCATTCAGTTCTTTAGAAACATTCGATTTTCTGCCGAGGAACGCTCAATTCTTGCCAACCGTCTTGAACTTAGCGACATTCAGTCTATCACTTCCCGTCAACTATTCTGAGGCTTCAGATCAACTTTCTTCCAGACAACAGCTCATCCGACCAATGTTGCGTACTTAGTCGCGGCATCCAGAGACTCTTTCCAAACATCAACCTTTCAGCCTAGATCAACTCACTCCGAGACTCCAGCTATATCTAAACTCATTCTCGATGATACCGGCTCAGAACACACTTCTAGCAGCCGTGATAGATCCTGTCAGCGGTGATGTTTCAACCCAACATTCCATCGGGCACGATCCGCACTCCCGTCGTACTACTTTTTCAGCCACTCTTCACGCCTCTTATACTTTTTTCATCAAGGCGAAATAATCCATACTGACCTGTTTACTCACTCAAAAGTCATCCCGCATCCAGTGGACGTCAGAACAAAAAAAAAGATCCATAAGAAAAACCAGCTACAAACCCACTAATACGCCATAAAAGTGATAATCCAATCCTCCTTAAATGTTAATACAATTTATATCCACAATCTACCCCAAAAATCCCCTTTTAAAAGGATAAATAAAAATTTCTCATGAAATATCATAATTTTGATTGCATTTAAATTTTATCATAGTGGTGCCATCTATTGAAAAATAACCCTTCTTTAAAAAGTATTGATACAAAAAAAACTCCAATAAATTCCTATTTATTACAATACCAAATTGTAACTGTGGTTGAGCATCCGACCCAATTTAGGGTTTACGTCAACCATAATTCAACTCCGTAGCCTTATAATTTTCGATCCAAAATGGAAGGGAACTCTTGGATACATTGGGAGGTTGTCGTGGTTTTCCTCTCCATGTTACGCAAAAACGGGAAAGTTCCATCAAAAAGTCCTCCACGAAAGCAAAATTTATCCCAATACTTGATCCAGGAGTTCCCTTGTCTTCTGGGTTGGGTTCAAAATTACAAGGCTACGGAATTTCTTATTAGTAGTCGTAAACTCAAAGTCGGGTCGGCAGTTCAACGACGGTTATAAAATAAAATAAAAATGTAGTTTTTGTTTAAAAAAGAAAATGCAGGTCATGAATCATTACGGTTACATAATTCAACAGATTAAAAATAAAAATGAAGTGAGTTTCTACCACCTTTTACATTTTTAGTATCCCGTAGCATCCATGAATTTTACATTAATAATATATTAGGGTGGACGCAAATGTTTTCAGAGCGACCACAGTCTAAAAAAATTTAAAAAGTGGTGGAAAACTGTTTATGAGTTTATCTTATATCTTTAATTTTGCGCTGAATTTAGAGATTCGTTTTGCCAGTTGCAACATTGATATTTAATTTGCTACGATTTTTGGTCGAAAGTAACTAGTGTTACATTTTTGATACACTGTGGTGGAAAAATTACGAAAGGAAAATTATTTAACGCGTTGAGCGACGCGTCAATCACCGGTGGCTGACACTGAAATTACATTTAGGCCGCGTCAACCACCGGTGGCTGACACTGAAATTATATTTAGGCTGCGTCAACCACCGGTGGCTGGCACTGAAATTACATTTAGACTGCGTCTGCCAAAGCTTGCTGACACTGACCTTTCACATAGGCCACGAAAAACAGCTGACTGATAGCGTATAACATGATATAGAATTGTAAAATTTACACTCTTTTATGGAATTGCCGAATATTTATTCAAAATTTACTTAATTATTGTGATACTTGGTTTAATAAATTCAATTTAGTAGATTTTTATCCACCACTATTTTTAAACAATTCGTAGGTATATATTATTCACCACTATTTTCTGAAATGTCATGCTAAACCTTTTATTAACTGGCCAAATCTGTCCATAACTGCAAATTAAGTTTGTAGTGATTTACCGTGTGGCCAGACGAACAAGCCGAGTAAAATTAGCAACGTTTTAACTAAAAATAACGTAAAATTCGTTACCACTAGAAGATAATTTTTTACAAAACGGAGAAAGTTGGCGTCTCGAAAGTGGCAGCGAATTAAAAAGTAACAATTATTGAGTAAATGGATAATTTTGTCAATTTTTAATGGCTCTCCACGATGTAAATACAACAAATTTATGTTCCATATGAGGTTTTGAATTTTCGACTCGTAGTAGTAGCAAAATAACTTAAAATAAAATTAAGTAAACTAAATATAATTTAAACTTCACCACCACTTGAATATAAATATGTTTACAAAGCGAAGCAAATTAGCATCTCTGTATAAGTTTCACTCCAAAAATGATATTTTGTTGTCATAAAAATATTTTGAACCATTTCTATCTATTGCTTCATTAGCAGTTTACATTAGTTTAATAATGTGTTTTAAACTCTACTCGAGTCACCTGTCGAAAGTGACAAAACTCATTAATTCTAAAGCTTTAAATTAAACAGGAATGGAAGAAGGTACGTTTTCAGTTATTAATGTCAAAATTATAACTGTCATTCATTACTTTTGGGAAAGTCATTAACGGGGAAACCTCTCCATTGAGTTGAAGTGTCTTGTAGCAGTAGGTTCTACTTAATTTACAGTTCGACGCTTCGCAGTCTTGTTAATTGGTTTTCGACATTAGTTGATCGTCAAAGAGACATAAAGATTGTTCTCTGGAATAGGTTTCTGAGAGACCTGTTAGCGTGATTGCAGGAATAGTTTTATTTATTCTGTTCTCAAGGAGAAATAAATACTGGGATTCAATCATTCTCTATCAAATTGAGAAATGGTTGAAGGAGTCAAGCCTTATTTGTTTTCGAATTCTTAAAAAAAATGGTGGCGAAACGACCGAGTTTTTAAAAACTTCAAATAAAAATATGGACACGATGTTTTAGGTTAAAGTTTTAAACAATTAGTTTTATGATTAAGAAATAACTTACATTTAAAATTCTTCTTAAATAGCTTAATAAAACTAAATACAATTTATTTAAGCTTTTTGAATTTTTTAGATCGCAGAAACTCAAACAGGTTACAATTAAAATGGTTTAATTTCTATTTTTAATTTTACTTAATTAACACGTTGAATGATTAGCTAATTTTTCATGGCATGCCCGTCTGGCCAAACGGTAAATTACTACAAACTAAATTTGCAAATATTGGACACATTTTGCTACATTTTTAAAAGGTTTCGCAAGATTTATCCAGAGATGCCAACTACTCCGGAGACACCAAAATAATTTTAAAAAAACGGTAAATAACTACAAAGTAAATTTTGCCAATATTTGACTATTTTTGCTTACATTTTAAAAGGTATAGCATGACATAAGCAGTATAAAGTGGTGAATTATATAACGCTACGAATTATTTAGAAATAGTGGTGGATAAAAATCTACTAAATTGACTATTAAACCAAGAATCACAATTGATAAACTACCACTTTAAAATGTATATTTGCTGTCTGGAGTAAGTTGGCATCCTCTATGTAACTGAAAAGGTGGTGAATTATTTAAGCCTGCGAATTGTTTACAAATAGTGGTGGATAAAAATCTACTAAATTGAATTTATTAAACCAAGAATAACAATTAATAAACTACCACTTGAAAATATTTATTCGCTGTCCTGAGCAAGTTGGCATCTCTGTGTATACAAATAAAACTATCTTTGTGTGTTCTATGTTGCATTAATTTCTTCAAACCATTTTAGTAACGATAATAATATTTAAAAAATTACAAATTTACTCGAATTATGTGTTTCTAATAATCTTGGCTTCGCCGGTCACCGGTGATCCAAATGGCATTCAACATGTTAAATAATTTGTTTTTTGGTAAAGAAATAACTTACATTCAAAATTCCCTTAAATAGGTTTGTGCAATTTGCTTAAGTTTTTTGAATATTTAAGATCGCAGAAAATCAAGCAGGCTTCAATTAAAATGGTTTTAGATTCTTTCTTTAATTTTACTTCATTAATTTTGCTGTTATAATTTTTTTGGATTTACTTAATTTACAGTTCGAAGTTTAGCAGTCATATTAATTGATTTCGACTTTAAAAAATCGTAAAAGAGACATGAAGATTGTTCTCTGAAATAGGTTTCTGAGAGTCCTGTTAGCGTGATTATAGAAATAGTTTCGCTCATTCTATTCTCAAGAAAAATAAGAGCTGGAATTAAATAATTCATTGCAGGAGTAAGAAATAGTTGAAGGAGTTATTGGAAGACATTCTACAATATTTCTTTAAACGCTGAAAAATATAAATGGTGACATAACACTCTACTTTTCAAAACTTTTCTCTAAGAATAGACGCGAGGGACAATTGTGATTACAGCAAATTATTGTTAAGGAAAATAATATTCCTTAAGAAGACGCTATACAATTGAAAAACAAATTCAAGTCCAATCCTGTTTCATCGCAATTGGTATTTATAAAGTTACTAGAAACGAAGTGATTTCATATAAATCTATAGTAAACTCTGACGTTTCAAATGCTTAAAATTATTTAAACTAAAAATAGCATTTTGAAAAGAATGTGTAGCGTTCGAAACAAAACAAATTTCAGATTTGAATATGTAACTAAATGATATTTATATATTTTATATGAAATAGTTACGCAGCAAAAATATTTTTTTAAATTCTAAATTGAATGTGTTCTCTCTCACACAGAGAAAAAAATAATAAATAATTTTAAATCTGGAAATTATTAAAAAATTTAATAACGAAAAAAATGTTCCAACCGTCTAAAAAAAAACAAAAATTATGAAATATATTCCGCTATTTGTTATCATCCATTTTTCATGAAATTCTAGTCTTATAACCAGTAAACAAAGTGATACTACTAAACATACCCTCCAACATATGAGGATTTTGAAAATAATTCTTTCTAGTGGTAGCGAACCAAAGTAGAAATTTTTAAAGCAAATGGATCTCTCATAAAACTTTTATCAGAACTTAAGAATCTAGCCATATGGCCTGCACTTTTATAAGTAATAGTGGACAAGTTACGCTAAAATTAATTTTTNAAAAAAATGGCATGTGATAAAAATGTGCTTATTTACAAAATCAATGCAAGGCACTTCTTTGCAAAAATACAATATTTACTAAAAATGTTCAAAATTGTGTCCCCTAACTTTAATACGAACTACATCTGTGATTGGTTGGCAACACAAGGGGGGGAAGGCTATAGGGAGTCGGGCAAACCACAAACTGTTGCGCTAACGAAATAATGTTCTTCGCAATTATTGATGGCTGAGATTTCAAGCGCGATAAGTGGTTTTAAGCATGGTGAAGAGACTGACATGTTTATAATGAATGGCGCTTCTAATTGGAATGATAGGTCATACTTACGATTGTCACAGAAATATTTACCGAGCTGGCGTATGCCAAAGCTCATAATGTTCGAGAGATTGCAACGGTCCCTATATGTAAACAGGTCATTTGCCGCCATCTCTGACAAGAGCAGTGTATAAAGGACTGTACTGCATCCTAGTAAGAAAAAATCCATCTTGTTGTGAGTGAAACACTTCACACAAGTGCAAGAATTGTCAGTCGGGATAGCCTGGTCAGTAAGGCGACGGGCCCATGTCCGAGAGTTCGTGGGTTCGAACCCCACCGGCCGAAGACTCCCCGTGTATTAAAGTGACTGATGCACGTTAAATCTGTCGAGTCGCAAAAGTTCTCCATGTTCCCATAACAAATCAAAACCTCTGGGGGTACTGGATTGGAGATCGATCGTTCTCTGATTCAGGTCAAAATTACGATCTGTGGATGAATGAATGGATGCATGAATGGGTCCGCCTTATAAACAGGTGTGATGTATGATGTGGCAGAAGTCGAAATCTTGGCCATAGATGGCACCACTGAAAAACAAGAATCGCACACTCTGTCTTAAATTTGCTCGGTTTCACCAAGCAAGCTTGCTCGTGTGGCAATCGGCATTAGAACCAACAATATCCAGGTTGTTTTCGGTTTGAATAAAATAACCTTACAACCACGATTTATTGAAAGTTATAACGTATATACAAGACTGGTTCCTGCACTAGAATATATTTAATAATTGGCCGGCGCGCACATTAGATTTTTATCCACCACTATTTCTAAATAATTCGCAAGCTTATATAATTCACCACTTAATAATATTTATGTTATGCTATACCTCTTAGAAAGCAAGCAAAAATAGTCAAATATTTGCAAAATATACGTTGTAGTTATTTACCGTTTTTTTAATTATTTAAGCGCGTCCGGAGCAGTTGGCATCTCTGTTCAGTGTTCTACACATTATTGTTTGTATTTAGGTTTTGTTAGCTGTGATTTGATCAATTATTTGCCATTCTTGAGTGCACACCAAAACAACCATGCATACTATGAGTCACTGCATAGTATCCGTTTTCTTCTCGTGTATTGCTATTAATTTCTATCAAATGATTTGTCATTGTGCAATGCAAAAGTAAAAGCTTTTTTCAAAATTTAAAAGAAAAACATTGAGTGAATCACTAATTCAGAAATAAATTTATTACGCTTTTAATGACAATTTAAATATCAAACATAGTTCAAATAATTCAATGTTCTATTGAGCATTGCAGTCTGGTTTAGACTTTTGAGATTTAGTCAGCGAGTTGCCGGATTTGTCAGCGCACCAGCACCATCCCTGCCTGCACTGAATCGAGGCATAGTCACCATCCTTGGTACATTTAGGAACAAATTCTTTTGGGTCACCTGAATTATTAAAAAAAAATCAAGAAGAGAGAAGAAGAAGAATTATCACAATATATATATGCTTCACTTTCTTTGTCTAGTCTAAAACAGGAATATACTTAAAAACTAATTCCAGCAGCTTGCTGAGACATCATCAAAGCACATAAAAAGGAGGAAATATCCTGCTTTTCCATTACGTAAATTACGCGGGAAACTGCTGTTACCTACAGGAAACCTACAGGGTTATCAACATACTAAGATTTAGCAGAACATCATATGTACTAAGATCTAGCGCATACGAAGCAACGTGACAGTAAGGAGAAATGTCATCTGTAAACAAAATGCGTCAGCAGATTTAATCTACATGGATGATATAAATGCATTTTCAACGGTATGTCTTAATTAATAGTACAGTTTTGTTTATCAATCGTTTAAAAATATAGAAATCTTCACAATCCCTCACCAAATCCTTAAAGTGGTTGGGAGGAGAGGAGGATGCAAACCCGTATCAAACCTCTACTGCTATACCCCTAGCGGCTATATTTTGTTTTTACCTTTATACCAACCTCCAACATATATATATANAAAATGCGATTTAGTAGTTTGGAGATATATATGTGTATAATATATGTCAAATATGAATATATATATACAGTGGTGGCCAAAAGTGTGGAGATTTTTTGGAAGTTTCGTGTTTTTCAACTTTGTGTGCTGGTAGAATATATTCATTTTCACACTTAAATACAAACGTTTATATATCAAATTGAAGGTAATTTAATGTAGAATTTAATAATAAATACAGTATTACAATATATGTATTACAAAAAAAAGTTATGCAACTAATAGCAAGATCTATCTTAGACTTGTATTTTTTTGAAGTGATACTTACTCAATCAATACTTAGTAGGATAACCCTTATTTTTTAAGACAGTTTCACAGCGTCTTTTTATCGAGTGAACGAGTGTTTGGAGTTCATCTTTCGTAATCACATGGTGCCAAGAATCAATTATAGCTTAAATAAGTTGTCTTTTATTGGATGGACGTTCTTTTCGTACAAGAATTTTCAAACATAGCCACAAATTTTCAATTGGATTGAGATCAGGGCTGTTTCCTGGCCATGGTAATATATCTATACCTTTATTTTGAAACCATGCTTTGCATAATTTTGCTATGTGGAAAGGAGCTGAATCCTGCTGAAAAGTAAATGGCGCGTTGTTGGGGAAGAGATCCCTGATGGAAGTATCAATTTTGGTTTCAGGACAGTTTCGATGTATTTTTTTGCATTCAGGATGCCATCAATCACTTGAATTTGATCCACACCATCTGCAGACATACATGCCCAAATCATGACATTTGTTGGGTTTTTTGTAGTTGCTTCAATGCAATCAGGAGGAAGTGCTTCACCTACTCTACGTCTCACGTATTTTCAACCATCACTACCAAGGAGCGATATTTCACTCTCATCGCTCCAGATTACTTGCTTCCATTGATTTTCTGACCATTTAATGTGTTCTTTTGCCCACTTAACTTGTTTTTCACTTTGCTTTTGATTTAAGTATGGTTTTTTCCTCGGAATTCTAGCTTGTAGTCCAATTCCTGATAGCCTTCTTGAACTTACTGCAATACCCGCTGCATTCATTTCACATCTAATGGCATCTGATGAAATTTTTCTATCTTGAAGGCATAGCCGTTTAATTTTTCTATCGGCAGTAGCTCTTGTTCATTTTTTTCGGCCTGATTTGGCTTTACTTTTCACTGATTTCGGTTTTTCATAACGTAAGCAAAACTTTCGTACACCAGAATAAGTCACTGAACCACCAACTTGTCTTGCAATTTCAGCATAAGAGAGGCCATTTTTTCTCAATATGACAATTCGTCTTCTTTTTGTAGATGTCCAATTAGTTCTTCTTGTTGATGACATTGTTTAAAATTAGTTTAATTTTAAAAAAAACTTTAAATATTCAAAAACAGCAATACTCTATTTAATTGTACTAGTATGCATCATTCCAAAAAATATTTCCACAACAATAACTCTTTAACCATCCAAATAACCTAAACTATAGTTACAGACATTTGATTGGTCCTAAGAACAGTATTTGTGATTGGCTAGTACGCTTTTATTACAAAACACGTCATTATTCAAAACGATTGTGCTTGTTTGTTCTACTAAAATGAGCATAACTTTCTTTGTAATACAGATATTTTAATTCTGTTTTTGTTATTAAATTTTACAATAAATTACTTTCAGTTTGAAATATAAACGTTTGTATTTAAGTGAAAATTAATATATTCTACAAGCACACAAAGTTGAAAAACATGAAACTTTCAAAAAATGTCCACACTTTTTGCCACNTTAAAAATTTCAACTATATAATAGAGACGTTTGCAAAATGGATTCTATTTATTAATTTAACGCTCGTCACTGATGAAAATCCAACTGCATCGACTCTGTTCAGTCTTTTCTAACACATTTTAAAGAACTCATTAGTAGTGTTTTCTGACCTACAGCTAGCTCTCATTAAAAAAAGAAAAAAAAAAGAAGTTCTTGGCGCGTTTTTTTAATGCTCAGTTATTTTTTATTCGTTGTGTGAGACAAAATTAATTATCGACGTGAGTGCCGTGGCATTTTAGGGGATAGAACGTTTGCGTTCTAGTTAGATGACCCAGGCTCAAATCAAGGCGTTGGCAGGTTGATATGATTTCTGCTCTAGCCTCCCACTAACCGAATCGGGAGCAAAAAATATCTTACGTGGTAGACGGATCATATGTTATAATCTCCTTACCGTCGTGCTAACCGTGGGATATTTTCTTAGTTTTCCTTTCCATGTAACACAAATGCGAGTTAGTTCATCAAATGTCCTTTTTAAGAACCATAAAATATTGGTTTGCTATTACTCGTATTGACCACTATGATGCTTATTTAATGCTGATAATGTGTATTAATCGAAATAAAATAACAACCAATCAACTAAAAAGCAAAATTAATAGTGCGAAGACATTTAGACGGGAGAGAATATTAGCAATTTTTTAGCAAATTGGAGAAAAAAATGGTAAATTAACAATTTCTCTATAAGGATTCAAAGAAGTATTTTTAAATCTAGTGTGTTTAGCAAGAGCTGAATCAACTATAGATGAAGCAAGCAGAACTGAAATAAAGTTTATTTAATACAATAAGCATATTAAAATAAATAATAAGCAACATTAAAAAAGCTACTTTTCACAATATTTCTTTTAATTTACTACTTAACATTCCAATATTTTGCTTTGTAACTGAAATGACTGGTAAAGAAACGGGTGTAAAAGTGTAACACAGCTTTGCCAAATTGTATAGAGAATTTTCTGAGGATAAATGACAGAAATATTCCGTTTGTCTACCCTAGCCCTATGTCTATGCTAGCCTTCCTCTACTCCATTAAATTACTTTTCTATAGGTGCCAATTAGAGAATTTAACCCTTTAATGGGCCCTTTATTTCTAGTAAAGGTAAATTAAAGTACTCTTGGAATTGAAATTGTTTTAAGAACAGTAATTGATATAAAAAAAAACTCATTTAGTTTATAAAAATGCCATTTTTTTGGTGGTAAATATATTTAACATGACCTATTAGGTACTTACTGACTTTAATTTTTCATTATTTATAAAATAAATTCCTTAAATGCTACGAACTTCAAAAGGAATTATGTATTTTATAACTTTTATACCTTTTTTAAAAGTGACAAATGGTTATCAATTTTATTCAAACTCACTTCAAGAAAGCTGAAGTTATTGAAAAATGATAACCTAAATTAAAAGTGGTAAAACGTGGTGATAAGTATACTTACCACGGCCTTCAAAAGGGTTAATTAGCATAATTTTGTTAAACAAATCCATGAAAATCCCGCTAATATCACCAATTGAATTTCCGACTATTTAGAGCGCTCGAATTTTTACTTCTTAAATAAAATAAAATATCATGTTTGAAAGAAAAAATATTAGCCCATACCAGAGTCTTTGGCCATTTTTCTTTGCACTCTACAAGCTGTTACTTTTGCTTTTGGCTTTTTAGTCATTGCGGCGAAAGTAACTGCAATCAAGCTGAGAACAAGTAAAAAGTAGAAAACTTTCATCATTGATTAGCTGAAAAATATTAGCAGATATTATCAAACAAGTTTAAATAATGAAAGTTTTTATTATTACAATCCCTTACGAAAATTTAAGGTATATTTGAGGTGTATTTAAGGTTGCTGAGAAAACAGCAATAAAAATTATACCTCGTAAAGGTTGTAATTAAAGTGTACGAAGTTGTTTTACATATACTTCAGCCTATTTTGAGGTTGTTTAAAATCAACTTCAAATCAAACAGGCTGATGAGGTGATTCTCAAGGTATACCAGGTTGATTTTCTCACACTTGTAACTAAAGAGGTACTTTTGAGGTATAAATTTTTTTACCTTATTTCAACTAAAGAGAGTGAGGTATTTAATGAGGTATATGAAGTCATTTTATTTATACCTAAGCTCATTTTGAGGTTGTTTTAAATTCACTTCAAATCAACCAGAGGTGATTTTTATGGTATACCAAGTTGATTTTCTGATACTTGTAATAAAAAGGTATTTTTGAGGTATAAAAAAATTTACCTTATTTCGACTAAAGAGAGTGAGGTATTTACGAGGTATAAAAAATATACCTTTTTTCAACTAAAGAGAGTGAGGTATTTATTGAGGTGTATGAAGTCATTTTATTTATACCTCAGGTTGTTTTAAGGCTGCTTAAAATACACTTCATATCAACTAGCTCACTTCCCAGAGTTCCGTGCTAGCCGGCAAATGACGTGTGTGGTTACAATCGAAAGTTTCCTCGAAATTCGGTAAGTGTGCTTGACATTTATTAATTTAGCTTTATCACTTTTAATCAAATATGCTTCAATTTTCAAACTTAAATGTCATTATTTTTGTTTTAAAGACGCGTCCTGATCTTGCATTATTTAAGTCGGAAGATATTCTTTGAGGCTATTGTTGTAGGCTTAGCAATAAGACAGAACAATCGAAATATTTCTCGTCGCTGTTTAGGGTAAGGTTACTGGTGAATCCTTACAGCAGGTTACGCACAGTATATTTTATTGTTTGTAATTTATTCAAATGTAACCTATTCTTTTTGTTTTGCCTAAATGTATATGTTTTAACGCAGCAGTATACAAGCTCCCTTATGAAAATTTAAGGTATATTTAAGGTCGATTTGAGGTATTTTTGAGGTATTAAGGTTGTTTTGAGGTATATTTGAGGTATATTTAAGGTTGCAGAGAAAACAGCAATAAAAATTATACCTCGTAAAGGTTGTAATTAAGGTGTACGAGGTTGATTTATAGATACTTCAGCTTGTTTTGAGGTTGTTTAAAATTCACTTCAAATCAACCAGACTGATAAGGAGATTTTTAAGGTATACCAGGTTTATTTTCTTACACTTGTAACAAAAGAGGTATTTTTGAGGTATAAAA
>NC_092209.1:69411097-69417794 GCF_043381705.1 Parasteatoda tepidariorum
AAAAAATAACCTTTCCAAGTGTTGAAAATACACTTCAGGTTGATTTATAACAACCAGAAGTGTAAAATGGCCCACCTTAGGCTGAAAAATATATACCTCTACAAGCATAAAATTAGATACCTGAGGTTGAAAAATAATTACCTGAGGTAGAAAAAATTACACCTGAAGAAGATTTATAATAAGCTGAAGTGTAAAATGGCACACCATAGGTAGAAAAATATATACCTCTACAAGCATAAAATTAAATACCTGAGGTTGAAAAATAATTACCTGAGGTAGAACAAAATACACCTGAAGTTGATTTATAATAACGTGAAGTGTAAAATGACACACCTTAGGCTGTTGAATAAATACTTCTACAAGTGTAAAAAAATATACTTCAGGCTGATAAGTAATAACCTAAGATTGAAAATGAAACACTTTAAAGTAGTAAATATCTACCTCTCCACAGATGTAAAATTAAACACCTCAGGTTGAAACGCATATACCTCTGGAGGTATATTTAAGGTATATTTGAGGTTGATTTTGAGGTATTCATTTGCACCCTTTTCAACCTTAACGACGTATTTATATAACAACCTCCTTTATATCTTTAAAATATACCTCGTTTATACCTCATTTATACCTGGATTTTTTCATAAGGGAATGCTAAAAATTTAATTTGATTTATCAACATGGTTCATTCTTACATATTGGGAAAATTTTATGCCTTTATATAAAAGATGGCAATTAACTCATCCATAGTCGTGTCCGAACACTGTTTAGGAGCTGCGAAAAGTAATTTTTTGATGTGGCAGTAATTTCTTGATGAGTCTATCAGTGCTTCTTCTTACTCTAATCCACTGTTTAACCCGGTTTTATCACATATTTTACTTTGCAGTGTTTCTATAGATATAGTTTTACAATCCAATACACTTTTCCCGAATTATTAGAGACATATTAGATGTCTCTCAGAATGATGGCTATGGGGATAGAGCCCTCGCCTTTCTTTGACGTGACCCGGGTTCGAATCCTAGCGATGGCTGGTCTAAACGAATTTTACTCCCGAAGCTGAAAAACCACAATGCTTGCGTAAAACATCCTCAGTACTAGACGGTGAATGAGTTAGAGTGCCCTTACCGGCAGGCTAATTATGAGAGTTTTTCGTAGTTAAACCAGTTAAAATAAAAATAATAAAAAACGATACGGCGCAAGTGTGATTCAGCCACATTACAAACACAAACTTAACTACAAACAGAAAACTTTTTCCGAAAGTGCAGAAAGCTAGCAGCTCTGTGGAGTACAATAAAAGAAATTTTGTCCACCACTACTTTGAAAAACATTAAGAAAATATATTAGAGGTCACATAGTCTTTATTGCAGCAGGCCGGCAGGTGGCCGTGTGGTTAGCGTACCTGACTGCGAAGCCAGAGGTTGCGGGTTCAAATCCCGCTCTGGGCATGGATGTGTCTTTCTCAGCGTTGTCTTCTGATGTGCTAATGTGGCCCACCCTATGAATGGGTATCTGTAGCAGTGTTGCGTGGGTAATGTTGCTCGCCTCCGTGACTTTGGTTCACAGGTGCCCACTGGGTAACGATAAATGAGCAACATTTCCGGCATCTTCTAAAGCGAATAAAAGAAAGTTCAGCGCCTGCCATTACCGAAAAAAAAATTTCAAGGGGGGTCTAGAAATGCAAAAACAGGTGACATATAAAATACAAATTTTTCTTAAAGGATTATAACTAGCCACTGTTTATATCATTTTTTTTTCAGTTCACATTTGATAATGAATGCGATAGACCTATACCTATATGAGTTTGTCATCTGAGTATACAGCCCATTTAAGGCCTTTAACTCATCCATCTGATTGAGAGACGTAATAAAATTTGTGGAGCGCAACTATGATGGTGTGGGGTGGGGAGTGCCCTATGTCCTGGAGACCTGCTTCCCCAGCTGCTTTCTTTCACAGGTTGCTCCCCAGGAACAGTCCTGATCATACATGATTAAAATACAAAATATAAAATAAAAAAATAATACAAAAGACAATGGGGAGAGAAAATTATGATCATTATTTACAGAATTTCTTTGAGAGTGCCCCGTCAGACAGGAAGAACGCAGTTGCATGGCTATATCTAGTGATGTCTTTGATGAGGTCAAAATTAAAATTATCTTTGTAATCACAAGTATTACAATTTAATGCATTTTTGAAAAAGGAAGCACTTAGCTTGACTACGTGTTGGTTAATATTATCCAGGTTTAAGTCTTTTCGCAGGTCGTTCATGTTTATGAACACCTGTGATTCTTCTTAACATTTTATTTTCTGTAGTTAATAGTTTCTTCTTTTGCGTTTTTGTTGTAGCACTCCATGCAGGTGCAGCATAACTAATGATAGGTCTGATGCACTGCAGATAGTGTGTACGATTGGTATTTAATTTCAGTTGGAAATTTTTCTCTAGTATTTTGGTTTTAGGGTTAGAAAAGCCCCTCCCGCCTTTCAAGAAACACTTTTAATATGCGCATTCCAATTGAGATTATTGGTGATAGTCACGCCTAGATATTTGGTTTTAATTTACATTAAGGACTTTTTCTCCAAAGAGGTGTACATCTGGGATTTGTTTTTTAATTCTTTTGCTGTTTCTTTTGATAACAATTATTTCTAATTTGAAGCGTTTATGGCAGTTTTCCAAGTGGAACACCACTTTTCAATTTTTGGGATTTGCTTATATAAGTTTTGTACAGCTTTAAGTGAGGAAGGACAAAGATTTGCCGATAATAGCTGTGTCGTCAGCATAAAAAGCGGTGGTGATATTATTATTTTCTTTAAAATTCGGAAAGTCGACATAGTATATAAGGAATAATACCAGCCCTATTATGGAGCCCCATGGGACTCCGGCTTTAGTTTCCTTGTGGTTGAAAGTGCATTATTTACTTTGATGCTGAATGTTAGGTTAGATAACTATTGATTATTAAGATGAGGTCGTCAGGTATATTATTCTTAATTTATATATTATCCCCTGATGCCAAACGCGGTCAAAGGCTTTGGCCACGTCCAGCATCATGAATGCGATAGAATGCTTTTGCTTCAAATATGAATAATTTGAAATGTAAGTCATAGTGGAAATTAAGATGGAATAATTAAAAAGATAATAAATAAGCAAGTAATAATTGAGTTTAAACCACTTCTTACATTTTTATTCGCCTGTGGTGTCCTTGCATATTTTCTTGGCCATGAACTGAAGTACAAATCGATTTCGAATTTTTTTCTTAAGCAGGAACACCAGCTCCGTTTACCAAATATGGTTATTAAAGTTTCTTTGCTTTATTCCTTTATTTTACTATTCTCACCACCACTACCGACATCTGATACGATAGCCTCATTTTAAGTAGAGTTCGTAAGGTCTTTAAGAAGTTAAAAATGAGGGGGGAAACTAAGAAAATGTATTTTATTATGTTTATATTCACCACAACATTCACTATTTAACTTCAAAAACTCATAAATTTGTGGTTACGAAATGTTGGGTTTCAAAATTTAATTTTAAATTTAATGATAACTTAATAATTTCGATCGATACTGATATCACATTGTTCTTAATTTATTAAGAACTAGATTCTTGACTTTTTAAATAAAAGGTCAAATAAAAAAAATTAAAAAAAGTTTAAAATCTTTAAAAAAAATTAAAATTTGTCAGAAGTTGGAGTCAATTTTACTTAGAGTTTATCGCTGTATTTTGCAGTTGTAGATTACTTAGAGATTTGCTAATTTTAATTAGAATTTTACTAGTTTTAATTGTTAAATTAGAGAAAATACTGTGATCCCTCCACCCTTAACTATTTCCAGCATTTATGTAAACAAATCGTTTCATTGGTATTTATTTATTTTCTGAAATTATTAGAAGATTGTCGCAGAAACTATAGGTGAAAAAATAGCTTAGCAATAATATTTAAATATTAATGCTGCTGGTAGAAACTATTCAACCCAACGCTTTATATAAGGAAAAAATATTTAATAAAAGAAATTACCTGAAACTTAATGCGTATGTGGTAGATAACTCTTTCAAGTTTTAGTAAGTTAAATTAATAATTTAATTTTTTGAAAAATAAGTCAGTAACATTCTTTGGTTAAATAATCTGTGGCTTAATTAATAGAAAACTATAAATAGAATCAAAATGTTTGAATTCCTTCCTATAGGATTTAAGTGGATACCTTTTAAGTATTTCGAACATAGCAAATATTGTGAAGCATAAATTAGCTGAATGCCATAAAACTTCTCATTTTTAAATGTAAAAATTATATAAAACAAATAAATATTTTGTAAATTTATATTTTGATTATTTAATATAAATAATTTATTTAGTGCAGGGTAGCAAACTTTTATGTATTCTTCCCTATCAGTTCTTTTATTTCAGTTGCTTTGTAACAGTCTCTTTTTACAAAAACTGATCAATTTTAGCATCGAATTTTAAATTGCGGGAGGGGGCGGAGTATTTAGAGGATAAACTAACTCAGAAATTGTGCTAAATTATTTTTTTATTATTCACCGAAGTATTGTTAGAAATTTGCTCTTTGAAAAAAATGAGTTCAAATCTTTAAAAATGTTAATTTTTTGAACTATGTTGATGTATGTTAATTGAAAAAAATATAAAAAAAATTCCATATTTCGACTTAAAAAAAACATATTACAGCGGATCACAGAGTTTAAATAGCAAGGTTAGAGAATTCAAAAAAAATGTAAAAGATAATAATTCATAATAATTTAGTTTTTGGCTGCTTACTAGGGTCTTCGTTTTTGCTTCATCAAAGTAAGACCAAAGGCCAATGTGAATATTATATAAATAACCATTCAAAAAATACACATGCTTTATAACATTTGTAAAATAACAAGTATTTTTCCGAATTCGAATTTTTAAAGAAGTTAGCTGCCTTCTAATATAAGAGTTCACTCTTGAAACTACTGATCATGCATGAAATATCCTACTACCCTACGCCTGAGTTCATGAATTTGCATTTCATATGATTTGCAAATGATACTAAGTAAACTTGGTTTCTAGTAAAACGAATGGATATTATTTACAAACTCATTTTGTTAGTTTATTAAAAAAAATAATTTACAAAATTAAAAGAAAGGAAAATTTAGGTTGATAATACCCCAAATTAAACAAGAGTAACACTTGTTACAGTTTTTAACTCTGGTATTCTTTTCATGAGATAACTTCTTTTGCCGACGATTTTGTTCGTTTTTTATTATTAATTAAAGCCAGCTTACACATTCTCGTAATTTTTGCATTTTATATTCGAAATTTTAAAGTTGATTGACATGCATGAAATGACTGCCAGTTCAAAGAATCAAAGTTAAATAGTCCGACCGATAGTTAATAGTTAAATAGCAAGACCGATTGTTTCGAAAAGCCTTAACTATTTCGGTGCAATGAGACAATTATCAATGAATTATAAATATTCTTGATTCCTTATTACGAAATATTAGATCCAAATTTGTATTCATTATTTCTTCAAAACGTGTATTAAAGCTATAATTATAGGTAATTTAAGAAGAAAAAATCCTAATGTTAGAAAAAGAATAATTTTTGAGATGATGATTCTAAAAATAGCGCATTTTTCGAATCTTCTTGCAATTTTTTATTTTAGTAATTGTTTAACAAAATAAGGCATATCGAACATTTTTCTGATATAGCAATGTTTTTTTGAACTGTGCAAAAGTTGAGAAATAATATAAACAACCTTTTAAGCGGATTTTTTCAAGTTTTTAAGAGAAAAGGGTAATTTTCTTTAAGTTAGCGGCCAAGAATAACTTTGAACGTCGAAATAAAATTGTATGTCCATAGTTTTTTGCTCATTTAAAAAACAAAACAATCTGTTGTATTTTTTTGCTTTGCATACATAAGCATTTACTTTTCATTACTCAAATAAATAAGAAACAATAAAAGAAGAAAATAAATAATTTATCTTCATTTTTCGAAAACAATAAGCATGCTTAGTAAATAGTCAGCTGTTCAGCATCGAATGATTTTGATCAGTAGAATATTTTTAATTTCTTAACAAGATTTAATTCTCAGCTAGCTGACAATAATTCTAAGTTTCCTTTCAATAAAAACTTAACGATAACTTAAAAAGTAATTTTATTTTAAAGGAAAACATAAATTAAAGTACTAAAACAATTGATTAGTATATTAATAGAAAATAATGTATATGATAGCATAAAAAATAACATTTTGTGGAACGTTAAAATTTAATTAAAAAGTTAGAAAAATTATTCTGCGAAACACGCGCAGACAGATAATTTACAAATTTATTTTAAGATTAAGGCGATATATAAGATGTAAAGAAGTTTTAAGATGCTTAAAAATGTTGACTACGCACTCGTATTAATAATTTTAAAATAGATATTGAAAAAATTCATAAACGCCTTATTGCAAATCCATGCATACTTTGGTATATTATTGAAATTGCATCAGTTATTAAAAGAAGAAACTAACAATTAAAATAAAAAAAGCTGATATATAATTACATTCTATCAGAAACATGCTGTTATAAAACTCAGCAATTGTTAATAAAATGTTTTTATTCAATAATCTCTCCTTTATCCAATAATCTTTCCAAATCTCTTCTTTAAATGAAGAATAAATTTTTAGAAATCTAAAAAAAAAAAAAAAAAAAAAAAAAAAAAAAAAAAAAAAAAAAAAAAAAAAAAAAAAAAAAAAAA
>NC_092209.1:69418017-69422088 GCF_043381705.1 Parasteatoda tepidariorum
TATAAATAGAATCAAAATGTTTGAATTCCTTCCTATAGGATTTAAGTGGATATCTTTTAAGCATTTTGAACATTGCAAATATTGTAAAGCATAAATTAGCTGAATACCATAAAGTTTCTCATTTTTAAATGTAAAAATTATATAAAACAAATAAATATTTTGTAAATTTATATTTTGATTATTTAACATAAATAGTTTATTTAGTGTAGTATAGCATACTTTTATGCATTCTTTCCCATCAGTTCTTTTATTTCAGTTGTTTTGTAGCAGTCCCTTTTTACAAAAACTAATCAATTTTATCATCGAATTGTAAATTGAGAAGGGGGGGGGGAGTATTTAGAGTATAAACTAACCCAGAAATTGTGCTAAATTATTTTTTTATGATTCGCCGAAGTATTGTTAGAGATTCGCTCTTTGAAAAAATGAGTTCAAATTTTTAAAAATGTTAATTTCTTGAAGTATGTTGATGTATGTAAATTGTAAAAAATATAAAAAATGCCAATATTTTGACTCAAACTAAAGCATATTACAGCGGATCATAGAGTTTAAATAGCAAAGTTAGAGAATTCAAAAAAATGTTAAAAGATAATAATTCATAATGATTTAGTTTTCAGCTGCTTACTAGGGTCTTCGTTTTTGCTTCATCAAGGGAAAACTAATGGTCAATGTGAAAATTATATAAATAACCATTTAAAAAATACACATGCTTTATAACATTTGTAAAATAACAAGTATTTTTCCGAATTCGAATTTTTAAAGAAGTTAGCTGCCTTCTAATATAAGAGTTCACTCTTGAAACTACTGATCATGCATGAAATATTCTACTACCCTACGCCTGAGCTCATGAATTTGCACTTCATATGATTTGCAAATGATACTAATTAAACTTGGTTTCTAGTAAAACGAATGGATATTATTTACAAACTCATTTTGTTAGTTTATTAAAAAAAATAATTTACAAAATTAAAAGAAAGGAAAATTTAGGTTGATAATACTCCAAATTAAACAAGAGTAACACTTGTTACAGTTTTTAACTCTGACATTCTTTTCATGAGATAACTTCTTTTGCCGACGATTTTGTTCGTTTTTTATTATTAATTAAAGCCAGCTTACGCATTCTCGTAATTTTTGCATTTTATATTCGAAATTTTAAAGTTGAATGACATGCATGAAATGACGTCATTCAAAGTTCAAAGTTCAAAGTCCAATTAAAAGAATCAAAGTTAAATAGTTGCAAGGCCGATTGTTTAAAAAAGCCTTAACTACTTCGGTGCAATGAAACAATTATCAATGAATTATTAATATTCTTGTTTCTTTATTACGAAATATTAGATCCAAATTTGTATTTATTATTTTTTCAAAACGTGTATTAAAACAATTATTATAGGTTATTTAAGTAGAAAAAATCTTAATGTTAGAAAAAGAACAATTTTGAGATGATGATTCTAAAAATAGCACATTTTTCAAATCTTCTTGCCTTTTTTTATTTTAGTAATTGTTTAACAAAACAAGGCATATCGAACATTTTTCTGATATAGCAATGTTTTTTTGAACTGTGCAAAAGTTTAGAAATAATATAAACAACCTTTTAAGCAGATTTTTTCAAGTTTTTAAGAGAAAAGGGTAATTTTCTTTAAGCTAGCGGTCAAGAATAACTTTGAACGTCGAAATAAAATTGTATGCCCATAGTTTTTTGCTCATTTAAAAAACAAAACAATCTGTTGTATTTTTTTACTGTGCATACATAAGCATTTACTTTTCATTACTCAAATAAATAAGAAACAATAAAAAAAGAAAATTAATAATTTATTTTTATTTTTCGAAAACAATAAGTATGCTTAGTAAATAGTCAGATGTTCCGCATCGAATGATATTGATCAGTAGAATATTTTTAATTTCTTAACAAGATTTAATTCTCAGCTAGAGCTGACAATAATTCTAAGTTTCCTTTCAATAAAAACTTAACAATAACTTAAAAAGTAATTTTATTTTAAAGGAAAACATAAATTAAAGTACTAAAACAATTGATAAGTATATTAATGGAAAAATAATATATATGGTAGCATAAAAAATACTATTTTGTGGAACGTTAAAATTTAATTAAAAAGTTAGAAAAATAATTCTGCGAAACACGCGCAGACAGATAATTTGCAAATTTATTTAAAGATTAAGGCGATATATAAGATGTAAAGAAGTTTTAAGATGCTTAAAAATGTTGACTACACACCCGTATTAATAATTATAAAATAGATATTGAAAAAATTGATAAACGTCTTATTGCAAATCCATGCATACTTTGGTATATTATTTAAATTGTATCAATTATTAAAAGAACAAACTAACAATTAAAATAAGGAAAGCTGATATATAATTACATTCTATCAGAAACATGCTGTTATAAAACTCAACATTCGATAATAAAATGTTTTTATTAAGTAAAATGTTTTATTCAAATCTCTTCTTTAAATGAAGAATAAATTTTTAGAAAACTAAAAAGAAAAGAAAACATTGTATTTTATAATTTAAAAAAAGGATTAGCAATCGGTTATCAGCGAAAATATATGAATGAAACTTACGCGTAAATCAAGTCCTCGTAAGTTAACCGCATTTAAAGATTAATCGCCGCATTTAAATTTTTCTTCATTGTCGAAAAAATTATTTTTTAAAAAGTAATTAATTTTAATTTTTCTTGGCTTCTACTACATAAAAATTTTTGAAACTTTAGATTTTGATGTAGAAAAATACGTAGATTAATACGATATAAAAAAAAATTATTCCTCATAATTCAAAATTTTTTCATCCTCAATGAAATTAAATAATAAAAAATAATAAACAACTATTAAAAAAAAAAATTTTGCATTAAATTATCTTTGGGTAAATGGGTTTTATAACTGAGTGCAATTTTCTTTGAATTATTTTATTAGTTTTAAAAATATGACTACGCAAAAAGTGAAATTAACATTAAGGGGTCCGAACTTTGGATCGCTCACCTGACCAGACTATGGGGACCATATTTCCCAGATTGCGGCTACCCCCTATATTTTGAAGGTTAAGAATCCAAATATGTTAAGAAAAATATATGTTTATTCCGAGAAGTACGTTTTTGTGTCTGGTTTCGTAACTTAATTAATAGTTAGTACGAATTAATTAGGATATTTGAGGTCACCCCCAGGAACCATTAAGATTGACACTTAGTTCGTGAAAATCCGACCATTAGAACGAAAGTTATTCAGGGTGATACGTTTTCCTTTTTTTTTTTTTTTTGAGGACTGTACTACAAGAACAAGTAATGGAGCTTTTGAACACCTTTTTAACACGTTGAATGCCTCGCCAAAATGTAAGATAGTAGACAGATTTTGTTGGTTTTTTTGAAAAGTTCAGTATGACTTAAATGAGGTGGTGAATTATATATGATGAAAATATGGTGAATTATATAAGCCTACGAATTGTTTAGAAATAGTGGTGGATAAAAATCTACTAAATTGAATTTATTAAACCAAGAATCACAATTAATAAACTACCACTTGAAAATATTTATTTGCTGTCCGAAGCAAGTTGGCAACTCTATGTATATAAATAAAAAATCAACAAAATAGATGAGCACATAGCTGAACTATGTGCAAGTTTCTTCAGAGATGCACTCTCTTGTCATACGTGCAATTACTTTAAAAATTTTGATTTTGAGCTCATCAAAGACAACATAAAATATAGCCCGGCAACCGCCTTTTTCCTATCCGACGGAGTTTTCTCCCGTAAATTTTGTAAATAGCTGTAAATACTTGTAAATAATTTTGCGCATTTATTATGTATTTCTCCTTTTCCCTAGGGCTATGTGGCTACTGTGCACCTGAGAAGCTCGGGGGTAATACCTCGAAGGGAGGCGAGGCAGTCTGCCACAAAACCTCTTCTCTCTCTCTCAAACTTGTTTGTTCAATCTCACTACTTCATTTTAATTTTCTCTCAGTAAAAGATACTGAACCCCAACTTTCACCTTTCAGTTGCGCTTCGGCGATTTATTATTTATTTCCACTCAGATGAATTAGTTGGAGCCCCTAGCGGGGCTGATGCTAA
>NC_092209.1:69422146-69425347 GCF_043381705.1 Parasteatoda tepidariorum
TTCACGAAACGCACAGAAAAAAGCAAACTTTAAAATGACTCCCTATTACGCTTGCTAGTGTTTCTGAGAGGTCAGCGGACCTAGATAAGGATTCTCGCGACGCTATTGGTAGAGAGAGATTGCTACAGAGAGAGGGACGGTGACAGGAAGTAGTGATTGAGGGGTACTTTTGTAGATTTGACCAAAGTAGAATGCTGGTCAGTCAAGAAGGGAAGAAATTCAAAAACAAAAATTTTTTTATGGTAAATGTTCATAAAAATTCCAGTAAAATTGAATTTTTCTAAAAAAACGTGACGTGATGGACATTTTTCATTATTATTTTCCATTTCAGCACCAAAAAATACATTAAGTTCAGCCATCAGACCCCTTGTATTTTTTTCATCGCAGGCCTGTGTAATGAATGAAATGAAATCGATAAAATTTGAAAACATGTTTTTTAAAAATGTTTCCTAGTTTCTCCATTACCGGATGAGAAAATAATGAAAATCTATACACTGATTAAAGTTTTGCTTTTTAAAAATTAACAACTTTAATTGTTAAATTTAAAAGAATTCTTCCTCGCAAATTTGTTAACATTTTAGAAAAAAAATATGTATAAAGTTTTTCCGTGTATATAAATTTTTTTAAAATCAAAAATTCTATTGTTGTTGTTGTTGTCATAGGCCATCAAGGCAAGGGGAACGATTGTTCTTGTTTCCCAGTGGAATCTCTATGGCCAAGAATTCGACTTCCGTCACACCCTTTTATAGGGCTAACCCAATCTTAAATCCATTAATTTCTCCGCAGATTGTAATTTTGACCTGAACCAGAGAACGATCAATCTCCAATTGAGTACTCCAGAGGTATAATTTGTTATGATAACATGGAGGACTTTCTGACCCGACAGATTTAACTTGCATCAGTAAAAAAAAAATCGATTAAATATATCATATACAGGTATATGGCAAAATTCTGTGAACCCTTCTACAGTCTCTAGCCAAATTATTAGACCCACTGTGGTTTTTTTTAAATAATTACGCATTTTGTACGACTTTGTAGGCTCTCGTGCATGTTAAATGTAACTGGTACGTTTCTTGATTTTCAGTGGAGCAATCTATGGTCACGACTTTAGCCACACACACGTCACAGCCCATTTATAGAGGGGACCCATTCATTCATCAGCAGATCGTAAGTTTGACCTCAAATAGATAACGACTAATATCCAATTCAGAACCCCCTGAAGAGTATAATTTGCTATGGGAACATGGAGGACTTTGTGACCCGACAGATTCAATGTTTACCAGTAACCATTTATTACACTAGGAGTTTTCAGCCTGCTGGATTCGAACTCTAATCTTCACGAACGTGGGCCCAGCACCTTGCCATCCAGACTATGTCGGCCCCCATGCTTTGAAAGTAACTATGTTAACTGAAAAAAGTTATAGATCCTGTCTCTGTTAGTTGTATACTTCAAATTATTACATTGAATTCAAGTCTGAGTGACACAAATGTTACACACGCTATTGTACTTAAATATCGCTTAATTAATTATTGTGCTTATCGCCTATTGCTTTCAAGAATCAAAAACAATTAAAAGCAACATAAATTAACATTAAAATATATTGTTCTTTTGGAATGTTGCAAATAAATATTATTTCAAAAATATTTATTTTTCCATGCTCCTTGCATAAAATTGTTCAAAAAATAATGATTGATAACATTTAATAATAATGAACCAATTTTTACATAATCATATTATATTAGAATTATATTACATATGAAAGTACTCGTATATAAATATGTTCCTTATGCTAAAAACGTACAACATAGAAAGAGTTATTCTATTAGAAATAACGGTAAAATTAGAAATGGCATTTAAATGTTAGTAATGTGTCGGAATTATATATTTAATACTAGAAAATGGTACATTTTTTGATTGTTTATATTTGAAATTAATAGAGTCCACTATTCATGCAAAGCATTTATCAGCACAAAATTTTTTTTTGGAGAGTATATAAATTGTTCAAAAAATTTTTTAAAGTACACTTCTAGCATTTTCGCACTCTTTATATTTAACTTTTTAGTTATTTGGTAAAAAACAATGTTTACCATAACTGCTGTATAATAAATAATGCATGAAACAGCTAATATATATATATATATATATAATATGTGCGTGTGTTTCATTTCTTTCTAATATCACAATAATTCAAAATGGATTCTTATATAAAAATTGCAATTACAAATTCTGTAGAATAATTTCTTCCTCTGACTGCAGTTAAATCTTAAACATAAATTTAAAAACTGCTACCAAATATAAATTTAAAATCTGCTACTTCTATCATTCTCTCTCACTACCTATTAGACTTACTACTTATTGCCTACATTCCAGCCACAAAAGGGCACTTACACCAGTGAAAAAATAAGGTACTTCAAAGTTAAGTCAAATGTATAGATTAATTTTAAAATTGCTGGTATTAAAGTTAAAAAAATGACTTTTGTTTTTCCCTCCTTATTTCGGTTGATCCAAATTTTGCATGGGTGAAATTGACACCATTTGTAAAAGCTTCAAGCATGATCGTTCAAATTGTAAAAAAAAATGTTATTATCTTTAACGAAATAGATTTAAATTAGGCATCTAAATTTTGCCAAATTTCCTAGCTTAGGTTATCGAAGAATATATAACAATAAAAATACTTATTTTATTTAATATTCTTTAGCTTATTCTTCATTTCATTCTTTATTGTGCTTATAATTTATTATGCTTTAATATTCTTCGTTTTGCTCAATGTAAATTGATGAAAATTAAAAAAAACGATAATTTTAACATCCATTGAGATATTTTTCCGACCTAAGAATTTTATTTATTTAATACACTGTTGGACAATTTCTAAGCACGGAACACAATTGGCTGCAAAGCTCCTAAAAAATAAAGCCTGGTTAAATGCCAAGTAAAGTAAAAAAAATTGCCAAAATGCAATGACATTAAAAAAAAAAAAAAAAAAAAAAAAAAAAAAAAAAAAAAAAACGATAATTTGTAGTGCTCTGAAACCCAGAGGTTTTAAAACGCGTTCAAGGAACAAAATAACCGCTTGGTGCTGAAGACTAATGAAAGAAAAAAAAACTCAGTAAGAGGTACTTCAAAAAATACTATTCGAACCCAGAACCTTTCCAATGAAAGGCCAGCTCACTGTGTGTTGTTATGTATTATTTCAGTACATA